>NW_010409738.1:0-9649 GCF_000710305.1 Buceros rhinoceros silvestris
TTTTTTTTTTCTCTTTTCTTCAGCTTGTAATACTGGTCATTGATCTTCAGCATTTGTTCAGGCTGATAACAAAGAACAAATGTAAGTGCAGATTCTAATGATTACTCAGTACTTTCCATGTCCATTGCCCAATTGTTAATCTTGCAAAACATTTTAACCTGTAACATGACAGATATAGTTCGTTCGATATTACAGCTTTGAAAGTAAAATGCTTTTGTGCTCAGTGCTCTGCAGCTTTAAATTGAGCACATGCTCATTTTTACTAAGGGCCATTTTGTCCCTTGAAGGCTGCAGCCTTTACCATTCAAGGCAAGACTTGGTCCTTTCACCAACTGCTTCACTTTTCTCCTTTAATCATTTTAGCTGGAACTTTTACATTACAGTCTGTGGAAGAGCAAAATTCTAGCATTAAAGTTAGAAGTTTTCTGCTGACGTCCCTCTCACTTGTTCCACCTGCATATTTGAGTGATGTTTGTTTGATTAAAATAAATAATTTTATTTTAACCATGGAATAGAAACAATGTGATACCTCAGATAAACATTACTGGGGTTGTGGAGCAAGAGAAAAGAAACCAGGCTTTGCTACAGAACCTGCATTTTACCTTGTTTTTTCCCCTACAACCGTTTCTCGTAAGAATTATCTCATTCTTGCTGTGGTAAGCCAGGACACTCATCTTCCTCCTCGTATCTTCTTCTCACAGTTTGGGCAAGAAACAATATATGTTACAGCTGATCACGGCCTACCTGAGGGGAGACTCACAGAACAGCTGAACTCAAGCTTCCCCTCGCATAACAACTCAGCTTTTTTTCCTCTTTCTCATACTATCTCTGATGAATTGAAGAACATCTAAGGCTTCCATTCCTTTGATAATTTTGGATAAAAATAGGAAGTAAATTAGAGAAAAAGGGAAGGGAGGATACCAGCTACGATGCTATGACTGTGTTAGCTTCATTGTCTTATGAAACCATGCCTCAAGATTGTTCCAGCTCATTCTGTACACACAGATAACTCCTTACAGAAGTGTGAAAGTTCAATCTGTCCTACGGCTGTTAGAAAGTCAGAACTTACTGTCATAGTAAATTTTTGGATTATAATTTTTTAAAGTAATTTAAGGTCCTGTTTAAGAATAGTTAACTACTCATAAGTTCAATCTGTCCTACGGCTGTTAGAAAGTCAGAACTTACTGTCATCTCAGTAAATTTTTGGAGTATAATTTTTTAAAGTAATTTAAGGTCCTGTTTAAGAATAGTTAACTACTCATAGCCTTAATTTCACTAATTTGTTTATGGGATTTAGGAAGCTTAGTCTAGAGGTTCTGTGATACACCTGAATAGGAATCTGAGTGTCTTTAGGAAACTGGGACTACATTTCCCTTTGGAAAACACGTCTTGAACATGTGACATGGTACCCTTTTCCTCATCAGGAACATAATTCTGTAAGAAGAGTCCAGAAAACAGATTCAAAGTGCTTTCCCTCAAACTTCCATATTAATGCAAAACTGATCAGCCTTAAAGGTTGCAGAGATTAGACCATACAACAACAAATGTGATAGTCTGAGGCAAGTCAGTCCATATCTATAGCATGTCGTGTTTGTTATATTTCTTATAGCATCACTATAAAACTTAAATCCTTCTGGACATGAATATTATCCCACTTAATATTATCAGAATCTCCATCCTTGTTTCACAGCGTTGTCTTGTTGAGATTAAACTATGCACCATATCTCATGAATATGAATTCTCATGAATTCCTTGCCTTTCACTTCCTTATCTTCCTCCTCTGGTGAGGCTTGCTTTCTGCTTCCAAAATGTGCTGGGACATTTGAGCCTGAATATATGTCTGTGCAGTCAGCCCATCTGGGTACTCTGGTATGCAACGTCATGCAACCAACTTTCCCAAACACTCTACTCCTATTGTTCTGGTTTCCCACCACTCTTCTCCCTCTTTCTGCCAGATGCTGCCTCATTCTGTGTCTCACTTGAGGATATTCAATCGGTTCTACTTTCTGAACTTTGCATCCCACAGCTGTTATTTGATCTTACTTTCCCCATTTTTTCCCTTCTCCCCCTTTCATTTTTGATCTAGTTCCAGAATTTCATTATCTAATTGATTTGTTCTGGTAGACCTTTAATTTCTTCATCTTTTAATATGTCTTCTGAGGATTGTTTTATCACTTTGGAGCTTAGTGATGCCTGCTTTTCCCATTTAATATGTACAGGCTGCCAATCACTTCTACCAGACTTCATCTCAGTCTTCAGCAGTTGCTGTTCAGTTCATGGCTATTATCTGGCCTTTCCCAGTAGTTGCTTGGCTTAGAACCAAGAATGCAAAACACACAAATGCCCATGTGATAGTCTGCCATTGACATCATAGGACATTAAGATTTTACTTTGGAGATTTTCACTCTAAAATTACTTAGGTTTTTCTGCATATTGCTGGTTCTGGTTGATTTTTGAGGTTTGTTTTGAGAGAGCCTGCAGAAGTTACATTTCCTGCAATGAAAACATGTTCAGTCACCTTCTTGCCAAGTTTCAATGTGCAGGAATCGGCAGACGCATGCGTCATCTCGGTTATGACAGAACAGTGGTAGATACTGAGATCCACGTGTTGATAATATCAGATTTCTATACAGAGCTGAGGTCTCAGTTTCCAATCATCTTGTCTTCTAGTTAGGTGTTTGGGGTTTATTTCTCTTAAGGGAATCTTTGTCTCATCTAGGACTTCTAGATACTGCTGTAATAAAAGTATAATATACAAGTATTTTTAATGAGCAAGTGCTATTTGAATAACTAAGGATGGTGATTAAGAACTTGAAAAAGTTGCATTTTATATGAATTGCATCTTACCAAATTCACATGTATTTATTGAGGTGTTTTAGGGTTCTACTAAGAGTATAGTATTGCTTTGACATGAAACATGAACAGCAGAGTGGAAGAAGGCTGGAAGAAGAACATACTGATCAAGTGAATTATATGATTTTTATTTTTTTTCCGTATAAATGCTACTGATTTCTCTAAGGAATGATTATCCATATTTAGAGGTGCTTGGAGAATGGGATCTCTTTTTTTTTTTTCCCCTGGAGAAACGGAGGGAAGGTGGTGATTTCTAAGCTACTATACAGTTCAGTCTTACATTGACATCTTGCAAGCGTCTGGTGTTGCTCACATTGTGGTAGCAGTGCCATTTTTCTTCTATATAAAGAACATTATGGCACCACAGTTTCAGTCAAAAGCTGCAACTGCTCTTATTCACGAAGTGTACTGAAACCACTTAATTTTGTTCACTATGCATGTTTTTCATTATTTTTGTGGGTTAATGAATTCCTTAACTGAAACTTGGAGTTGCTGTTCTATGGTAATGGAAGAGATAATCATAGCACTTTGGCCTTCATGTTTAACTGGCATTTTATTTTACTCTAACTTCAGGTAGGTCTTTGGATGGAGAAAAATCCCACTTCAAAATGAAAGGGTAGGACTGTCAGTTGATGTGAATTGGAGTAGTACCACTGAAGAAGATAGGACAACTATAGTTTATCTGCTAGATGTCTGACACAATATAGTCATAACAAAAGCTGGCTCTCCCAGAACTGCTTTCACAACAGTTCCTCTTGTTAATGGGGCTATATTTCACAGGTTCTTTTAGTCAAGCATTTTTGGTCTGCCTTGAAATGACTGCTCAATGCTTCATCTCTCTGCTTTCCTAGGAAGAAATGTGACTCACGAGTCTGTCACAACTCTTTATTAAGAAAGTCCTTAGGGTTTGGAGGGACTAAGAATAAAAGGCTCCATTGTTAGACTCCTGACAGAAGAGAAAGCAACTTTGTGGTCACCTTCAGACATGGTTTTGCTGCTTGATCTCTTTTCATCCGTCCAGCTTCATCCATTTAATGGGTGAGAGTGGCCTGCCCACTTCATTGCTGCTGAAGTAAATACCGGGATAGTTCTCACACAGGGAGTTTTATATTCCTGCTATGGAAGAAAACTGTCACTAAAAGCTTAACTGCAAGGTTGTATAGGTTCACTGTGACTAAATTCAAATGTTCTTAGCTGCCTGATAGGCAAGAAATGTTACCAATATCTTGTGTATTTCTCATAAGGGAGTCCTGTCTCCAAAACTGAATTAGTGGCTTTAGGGACCAAAATCCACTTGGCTTCTGCTGGCTTCCTGGTCTGCTCCAGAGCATGGGTTTCTGCTGGCAGTAAATTTGAGGGTGATGCTGTACTGCAGCCAGCCTTTAGGGTGGGAAATTGGTGGGAGTTTTACCAGAGTATTCAGTGGGATTAGTCAAACCAACAGTGAAAATCCCCTATACAAAGTGGATTCTGTTATGCTGTTATCTTTATGAGAAACCAAATAGGGATCTAACCAAGGGACAAGTGGTGTGGGCAGAGTTAGGAAACATAATGCTGGATTTAAAAAATACCACTGCAGAGAGAAAATTATGTAAGCCTGTAGATAGACCACCCTCAAATTGTTCAAAGTGTTTTAAATGGCAGAAGTTCTGGACTGTGATGATAGACATCCAATGTACAAGATGGTTTAACAAAGAGCAAGAAGCAACAGCTGTTTCTGATTTTGTTCATTAAACTTTGATGAACTGCGTAATTTTTCTGAGCCTTGCTTTATTCATCTGTAAGAGATACTTAGAAGCATTGTGGGAGAAAAGAAAATTGCTGATGAAAACATCAGAGTATTTATTTTAGTAACAGTCTGAAACACAGTTGAATGTAATGAGATATATGATTGCAATAAGTACATACTTAGATTTAGTTTTGAATTTTGTCATGAACCTAGAATAGATCAACTATACAGGTGAAATATTAAATATTTTCTAAATTAACTGAGATTGTTAAAATACAGCGTTCAGAACTTTTTCTTGACAAGGAATTAAACAATTTGGCCACCTTCTGCAAAGTGTTCTGATAGCAAGAAAACAATTTCTCAACAAAGAGTTCCTCTTCTTATCTTTCACTAAGTAGATGACTGACCACGCTCAATTATGTACATCCAAAAGAGAAGCAGCTTCATTAAGGGTATTTATGCACATTACCATGAACGAAAAAGGAGTCAGCTTTGCTTAGGATAGCCAAGACCCTAGTAAATTTGGGAGATTTTTAAATACAGAATGACAAAGTGCATGAGATTATTAGGAAAAGATGATGGAAAGGGTTACCGGTTTGATAAAGCTGCTTATACCCTGTTTCAACAACTGAGGTTCTGACCAGTTGTAGTAATTACTACATGGTGAAATTCTTTACTGAAAACAAAGGCATTGTCTGATACTCAGCTTTGCTAGTTACACCCTTCTTAAATTCTACCTTAAAGTTTAATTATATACACAGTTCTTCCTGTTCTATTGCAATACATATAATTTCGGCTTCTCAATTAATGTTGGGACTCCATTCTATTTTATTTTTTTATGTATATATGACTTTTGAAACTAGGAGGACTATCAAAGCTGAGTTGTAGGACTAAATCCTCTTCTTGGAAGGAGTTGGACTTTTTTTCTTTTTTGATAAAGTGAGCTTCAATAGCACTGTACGTATACCATGTGCATGATACATTGTATCAGTAGAACCATAATTCTATCTTTGATAATTCTTACATGAAAAGACTGTCTTGTTGATCTGTTCTGACTATGGGTTTCCTGTAGGATAAGGTATCGTGTGAAGTGAACAGGGAAAAGGAAGGTATGCTCCTGGAAATATTTTTTCTTTCTTTTTTTTTTTGTTGTGAACTTTCTACTCAAGGTGAAGCAAAACTTGGAACGTAAAAGCTTAAACTTCAGTACAGATTCTTTCAAACATCCTTATGTGAGGAAAAATCCCCCAAACTATTAAATTGATGCGGACCTCTTTGCTAGCTGCTGTTATTCTTTTCAGACCATACAGAGTCCTTCTTAACTTAGCTCTGCAGTTTATAGAGTTTGTATCCCCATTTTAATTTTATTTTCCAAATAAAATTTGTAATTATTCATTAAATTACTGAGCAACAAAAAATAAAAACCCTTTAACATGCAGAGCTTCATGTTCGGTGCATTTGCAGCAGTTGATGAAATTATGTTAATAGTAAATGTGAAGTAAATGTGAAGTTTAGTATGGCATAGAATCGGGGCCTCTGTGATGTTATGTTTCATTTTGGTGCTGTATCAAAACTCAGCTGTTACTGCTGTGGGACATTTTACTCCTTTTGCTATGAAATAAAAAGATTCCAAATATAAGGTCATAAACAGTCATTTCTTGATGAGGATAGTGTAATTTTGGGGGTTCCCAAAAAAGAGCTTTTATTTCTTTCTTGCTAATCGTACTTGGGCTCTTTCAAAAAACAACTTCTGTGTCTTCTCTCTTCTGAGACAATTTTTGTTGGAGGAGCTTTCACAGAGACTGCTCTGTCACTTTGCCCATGACTGAAAATGCACAGATAAATGGAGGATGGAGAGAGAGGCATCTGTATTGTGCTTAAAAGGGAGTTCTTCAGCTTTAAATATGTGAAGGAGATTCGAAGGCAGACAAGAAACTGGTCTGGAAAGGCTCAGTAAAGTCTGACTGCACAAGGGAATATTTCGTGGCCATCATTTCACTGTTCTGCAGTCCCTATAAATAACTAATATCTTGCAAGTTGATGCATTGCTCTTAGAAGAGCAAGGGTATACAAGAATAGTCTCCCAGAACCCCTACTAAGGTACAGAGAACACACAAGGATTTGCAAAGCATTTTGCAAACTTGCAAAAAGTCCCCCTCTTAGGGAACTGCTCCAGTTCTGAGGGCTTCTGTCAAACCACATTTTCATTGCTGTTTAGGAAAAAGTAAACTATTTGTGAAACTAGGCTTGTGGAGTGCTTTCTTATCCTGTGTCTTCAACTCTGGCGTTAGTAGTCAGGTTATTCCGGCTTAATGAGTTAGTTACTGCTCATCAGTTCAAACAAACTGCCTAAGAGTGTGTGGGTGAGTGGTTTTTAGCTTGTTCTAGCAGCAAACTGAAATGTTATAGCTTAAATCATCCTGAAGAGAGTTTGAAGTATTGAAGTTTACATTGTGAAGCCCCAGAGCTGCAAGGCTTCTTGTGGGTTGGATGGCAATGTTAAGCAAAAATAAATTATTTTTTGCGATGGTCTGTCTGTATTCCAGTATGACACTATCAATTTAAGACACACCAGTCTGAAATAATTTTTAGAACTCAATTTTAAATTTTGTGAAACTTTATTTTATCACACCGGTAAATACTAAATTGGACAAACTCAAAAAAACTTGTTTCTTGTAATTCCGTTATGTTTAGTAGGTGACCCTTGATTGTTTTCTAAGAAATAGGGGGGTTTTGCTTGCTTAATGAAGACAGTGTTGATTATAAGAAAACAAAAGTGAGAAATTACTTAAAATCCACATTATGGATTGCGTATTGGAAATAACTCGATTTCTTCAGGAAATATTATCTCTTCTGTTACACTCAACCCCATCTCTTCCACATTCGGTCTTTCACGTTTAATATGCAAATAGAGAGTTGTTCAGGGTAAACTAGAGCATGTTTTTGGCTCATTGGACATCATTATCACATGAAAAAAAGTAAAGCTTCATTTGTTAGAGGCCGGGTTGAGAACCCTGCAAAACATCAGAAAATACCAAAGATTTGTACTGCAAAGTGACAAGATACATATGTCAGCAAGGCCATTTTCACAACTTCACTCAAGGGTACAAGCTACAAAATGGGAGAATTATTTGTTTGCTTACAATATAATTGCCAAGAATTAGAAAAGAGTGAGATCATGTCAAACTTCAATGTTTTCTGTATCTGACGTTCTTCAGAGAACAGGTGTGGCTCATCTAAAATAGGGAACCTGTCAGAAAATCATATCATTTGGCTTGACTTTTTTCTTTTACGATAAGAATAATTCAGATGTTAGAAAATATTCAGTGATATTTTAAACTTGAGAGAATATTAAATATATTCAATGAACATCTTCGTCCAAAATGTTTCCCTTCCAAATTCTAAACTGATTCTAATCTAAACTAGATTCTAAACTTTTCCAGTGACAATGACAAACCTCCTTATCTTTAAATAAAATAAAAAAGAGAGTGGGCAAAAAAACCCTGATCAAAAACCCTCCAATCGTCAAAATACCAAATCACCAAAAAATAAAATAAAAAACCCAACCCCCTAACAACAGAACTAACAAAACAGTCTGTTTTGAGAAGTAAAGAAGAGAGAAGTAAAATAATGTTCTCAGAATTCCGTATGTATAAATAGGTAGCTGTACCTTTTACAACTTCCTGAAAGAAATCTGAAATCTACTATGTTATATGCAGAAAAAAGATAGTACATGCATTTGCAAACTGAGCTATTTAAGGCAAAAATTAATTGTATGATAAATTACTGTTTTATTCTGTGATCTGGGAGCACAATTAGAATAATGCATGGGGCACTTCCAGTAGGCTGTAGTCAACTTGAATTTGTGATTATTTTGCTGTAAATATATCGGCTTACTCTGTCAAAGTGGCTTGGCAGTCAGCGTGAATGCTGCTTGCTCACTGCACCATGGCCTCTCCATTTCGTATGAACTTAAATTCCATGAAAGGTCTCTTTTCTGAGAGCAGCTGAGCATACCTTGTTTGACAGAATGGTCTGGGCTGAAGCAGGCAGAGAGGGAAACAATAGCAGGATACTTGCAGCAGGAGAGTGTCGTAGGAGACAGGAGAAGGAACAGGGGACCTACACGCAGCAAGGTGAAGTGGGGCTTTGGGTGAGGTGGAAAGAAACAAATTTTCTTTATTCAAGCAGTTGCATCTTGTCCTAGCTTTCATGGAACAGTTAAACAAAAAACATGTTTTTTGAGATTGTAACTCTTTATTGTCCCACATTTTTTATTTTAAAGGAAGGAGGAAGGACTTCAGTCCCCAGGCTGTGGCTGCATAGAGAGCATTGTTGGGAACATGCACACTTTATGGACTACTCACTTCGGCCAGGGATCCCAGGTCTCTCTCATACAAGGTTGTAGGCACAAGAAACAACCAATACATTGAGCAAGGTCTTCACAACTCCTATATGTAGTCAAGAATATTTCCAACCAAAACATTTTGCATTCTTAGCAAAGAATAAAAATTCTTTAAACCAATTGTGCAGATTCAGTGAAAAAACTTCACCAATTTAACACAATTTAGCTATTTTAATTTCATGCTATTTAACCTTTCATAAGAAAATGTAGGTGGATGGAACTAAACAAATAATTTTCATTGAGCATTTCCACAGGAAAAGCAATGAATTTTGGACCATCTATAGCAAGGAGCACTCTGGACAAAACTCATGCAGTGCCAAGGGGCATCCTTACTCACTGGAGTGAGAGCCTTTTGTTGAGTTGAAGAGTCAGTGTTATGGCCTGAGAGGTTTGTGTTTCATTTGTTGACTGTGGGGTCTCCTTTTGTTTTCCTGAGCGTGATTTGGCATATGACTACAGCTCCTATAACTGATCTCTCTCCCAAGAGATCTCTTCTGTTCAACAGGTGGTGAAGAAGTATAACTTAAGTATTGTGGTCACTTTCAGAAGGTGTCTGTCTCTCTCTGTTGAAATAGATTAGACTCTGTCGCAGTTTGAAAAGGGGGGCTGTTTCCCACCGAAAGTATTGCGACAAAATTGTGTGTGTGTCGGCTGTCAAAACC
>NW_010409739.1:0-6519 GCF_000710305.1 Buceros rhinoceros silvestris
TTTTAAAAAAAAAAAAACAAGCTATTAATTGAAAAGCCAGTAACCTAAACACGAATACTTTCTATACCTTGTATACAAAATGGTGCAGTTTATGGAAAGGTTTTGGTTTAACCGAAACTCCCCAGCAGTGTAAACAGAGCAACAAAGTGGATTTGTTTTGACTGAGTTACCAGCTAGTGATATCTGAGACATATGAGATATCTGCTGTGGGAATCATTCTTAGCATAGCTATGCTAATTGCTGACTTCAGGTGGTTGGCTCAAAGAGTTGCTTTCTTCTACTATTCATTTGAA
The DNA here is from genome assembly GCF_000710305.1 of Buceros rhinoceros silvestris. Classification (NCBI taxonomy): domain Eukaryota; kingdom Metazoa; phylum Chordata; class Aves; order Bucerotiformes; family Bucerotidae; genus Buceros; species Buceros rhinoceros. The sequence goes on from NW_010409739.1 coordinate 294, forward strand.
CAATTTACTCAGTATTGCAGGATTTTTCTTTTACGTCCACAGTCCCGTGCTGGGCATGTATGACAGACATAGTTTGGGGTTTTTTATTTAAATTTATATTTATCTTTATTTAAAAAAAAAAAACCTAAAAATATTAAATTATTTTCATTAGCTGCTCTGGCATGTTTTGTCCATTAAGGTAGTACTCAGTTTTATAAAAACTCTCCAATTCCAAAGTACCCTGTGGAAGACTGAAAAAGCAAATCATAAAAATTAATAAACTTCTCAGTCAATATTATTTTGTATTAGAGTCAAATGCAGGAACAGTTGCAGGCAATTAGAGATTTAATTAAACACGCTGCAGCTACCTCAGTCAGATTTCTGGCCCCATTTCTACCATTCTACCAGGCTAGATGTTAAAATAAAGTTTGTCATGTAATTTTGATATGGCCTCCATTCTGCTGGATCTGGGATTGTATCTTCATGACAGTTTATCAGCTTGATTAGATTGTTCACAACCAGGCCCAGGTATCTTGTCCTCAGGCTTCCTAAGCAATTTCAGGCCTGTGTCCATCTCGCTTGGCCTTTCTATGCCAGCTCAGAACCACCACTCATTTTCTCAGTTCAAGAGAGGCATAGACTCACCAGAGCAAGTCCAGTGAAGTGCCACAAAAATGATTCAGGGACTGGAGCATCTCACATATGAGGAGAGGCTGAGACTGTCCAGCCTAGAGAAGAGAGGGCTCAGGGGGATCTTAGCCATGTGTATAAGTAAATACCTGATGGAAGGGAATGAAGAAGAAGGAGCCAGACTTCTCAGTGGTGCCCAGTGACAGGGTAAGGGTCAATGGTCATAAGTTTAAAAAAATTAAATTCAATCCAACCACAAAACCCCACTTCCTTACTCTGAGGATGGTGAAACACTGGCACAGATTGCCCATAGAGTTTGTGGAGTCTCCCTGCTTGGAGATATTCAAAAGCCACCTGGGCAACCAGCTCTAGGTGGTGCTGCTTGAGCAAAGGGTTTGGAGCAGATGACCTTCAGAGGCCCCTTCCAACCTCAGCCGTATTGTGATTCCATCATTAATCTCCTTGTACACGAGGCTGCTAAACGGAAATGTGCCAATTCCAAAAAGTGCGACTAGTCCATTTTTAATTAAAAACTATGACACAGTCATGCAGCTACGCCAGATCTAAAGTCAAGCCCCAGAACTTGCTAGAAATGTATTCTGCAAGGTTGGCATGATATGTTCCCTCTTGTCTTGGACAAAGATCCACTATCTCCAACAGTACAAACTGTGCGCACAAAGATAGTAGTTGGGAGTGTCCAAAATAAACTGCTCCAAGCAACTGAAATATGATTGTGGCCAGAATCTGACACAGCACTGGGCAAGGATGAGTTCTGATGAAGGTCTGGAAGAAAGTTTAGTTCGATGGGTCCTCTGGAGACAGAGGAGTATCCCAGGGTTTTTTGTGATGATTTGAGTCATACCCTGGACATGAACATGAATGGAAGGGATTCTGGAAGAATCATCTTCATTCAAAGACGGTTTCATTTTGCATTTCTCAGGAGGGAAGTGTGATATAAGAATGACATATGACCAGAGTGAGTGAGTGAGAAAACCATCGGTGTTACGGAGCTGTCTGCTCTAAGTCTTGCCATCAGAGTTTCATACTTCTACCCTATTGCTACTATTACCGCTGGTTAGAAAGATCACTTGCTGCCTTCCCACCTGTTAAGTTTAGAATTAACTCTTCAAATGTTCTCCCCTTTTCCCATATTCCTCTTTCATAACGGCTGATTTTAGAGCTCTGGTTGTTTTCCTTTCTTTCAGCAGCTGCTGGCTGGGCAACAGCTCCTGCCCTGTGTCTCCTCCACAGACAAAGCCATTTGCCTTTCTCCCCACCTCTTCCAAACAGGCTGTGGGCAGTTTGGATAAAAAGTAAGCAGGATAGACTTTCCTGACAAAGCTGTATGTTGTGACCCTATCTGCCTCGTCTTAGACATCTTCCGCGCCCACTGCTTTTTGCTGTAGGTAGATCACATCCAGACACATGGTGGCAATCCTGAGAATTCAAATGCATGCACAGACACGGCAAACATTACAAAAAGAAGAGCCTGGAAAAACTTGGCTAACTAGCCTGGTTTTATGTGCTGTTCCCTGCCTTTTTTTTCCACTCCCTTCCTGCAGACGATCATGATTTAAGCATCAAACATCTGACACATCATCTGTAGTGATAAATATGGATTTCAACCTGATATAGCAAAACAAAGTTCACCTAATATTTCAAAGAATAGCAGCCTCCTTGGCTGACTCAACAAACAGTCACTTGGCCCTATCAGTGTGTCAAATTATATCAGAGAATCAGATACCAATACAAAGCATCCTTTAGCTTGGATGACGAGGTGATTTTCATGCTCCGGTGCGTCACACCACAGTCTGATGGCTGCCTTAGATGTATCACAGTGGGTGTGGGAGGCTCAGCAAACACTGTTAGTGCTGGTTCTCTTTTTGACCATTTTCTCATCCTTGACTTGTGAAGGGCATTTTTTAAAGATCATTAAACGGTAGGTAGCTGCAAGCCAGCAATCCAGAGACCTCTGCTTCCCTCACAAATGGCCAAAAGCTGACCCATGTTTATTCCATGCAGCTGCTCAGGAAATGGTGGAAGGAGTCCTGCTGTGGGTTACGATTACCTGCAAAGGCAGCACAGTGTCCCTACTGCTCTCCAAAGAGCCACCATAAGGGGGACACTGCCCCCACCAGCAAAGGGTTTGGAAAACTATGGTCACCACATGACCTTACCTAGAATCATTCTGTCAAAGAACAGATCAAAGTTTACCATTTTCTTTCAAAAGAAGCTTGGGAAGGTCATGTCTTCCTTAGGTGCAGTAACTTAGAGGCTAGGCCACTCAGCCAGAAAGTGACAGACATGTACTCAAACACATCCTTATCCTTGGTGGTCATTCACATCCACATCTGGCTCTCAGACACTGGTAGCTGTGTGTTTTCCTAACTGGAAACCAGCAGGAGATGCATTGCTTCCTTCACTCACAGCAACTTCATCGTTATTGATCACAGACAGTGTGTCGTGGGCTGATTGCTCTGAAGAAGAGGTATGGCTGTGGACTTTCAGCCTCTTGTTCTGAGATGTTTTTGCAGCTTGACACAAAATATTTTATGCAGTAATTAATTAATGTATAAGCACGTTTTTTGGGCTGCAGAAACCAGAAACCCAAGCACGGCTCTTTCCTAGGCTGTGGGTTCCTTTCTCCTGCTTCTCTCTAGTCTAACAAGTCCTGATTTCCTTCCTGCATAGGGGTCCATGTGCCAAAGGGATGGTGTGGATCACCTCCTCCCCACCCCGCCTTCCCCTTCTAACTACTGAAGATACAGTCAGAGATATATGTCTTTGTATCATCAGGCAAGTGAGGAAAAATTGTTGTTGTGTAGTATGAGTGTGCCGGTGCTGGTTGTGTCTTTAACAAAGAAGTCAACACAGCCATGTTTGGTAGGAGACCATTCCCAGAGAATGCATTTCTCAGAATATGTATGATAAATCACACTGACAGGGCTAGGGGGATAGACTGAAAATATTGATAGGCATTGTGTGCTTGTTTTGCATTTAAGGATTGTGAATGCTTCTGTCAAAAAGGGTCTCAATCTTCTACATTTGCTGGTTTCAGGTAGAAGCAAAGTTCTATACCTCCGGGACTTTTGAAGTCAAGCTAAATGGTGCCACTGAGTTCAAAGCCTCCAGGAAGAGGAGCAAGCCAAGAGAGGGTTTTTTATTATTGTTATTTCAGTTTTGGATTTAGGTGCGTTGAATCCATGTCAAATTTAGTTGCAGACATTCAAATATGTTCCACTTGGTTGATCCTTAAAGTTCTTCTGGGATTTAGCCCTTAGTTTCTATCCTATGTATATATATATATATATAAAAGCTATAAGGTATAAGCTATAAGGTATCTTATCTTTTCATAATATTTAAAAAACATCTTAAGTTTTGAAGGTGACACTTTGCTAAGGGGACAGCAGTAGCACAAGATGGGTTCAGTTTTACTCACTGAAAAATCCCTTCCCTGAAGTTTTCCCAGCCACGTCCCTCTATATCCCTCATGCTGGGCAGATAAAATGCAGATTTTGATAACGTAGCTTACTGCGCAAGATGCTGTTCCCCTGAAGTACCAAACAGTAGGAAGTGACCTGGGCCCAGCGTTATTCTTAGTCGCATTCAGCAAGCCAGCTGTGGGCCAAACCAGGACTGGGGTGAAGAAAGGTTTGGAGTGTTGTGAAGGCATTGCAGATGATCAGTAGCTGTTTTTAGACTGACCCATGTGATTGGTAATATTTCCTTTGTTAATTGCCATGCTGGCTAAAAAGCCAAAAAGAAAAGGTGATATTAAATACTGAAAATCATCATTGAGGTCCAAGCAATCTGAAAATATCCACTAAAGTGATGATAAAAACTTCAGCGATGAGTTCAGGGAAAGCAAAGCAAAATATCTGCCTTTAGTATGGCCTCACTTACTCTCCTGCTTTAAAGGGCTCAATGGTGAAAAAAAAAAAAAAGAGTCCAAAAGGAAGTCAAAATTAAAGGTGGACATCACCTTCTAGATTATTCTATGTATTATTCTGCCAGTGCAGGACTAAGCACTTTAATACTTATTTAAGTCTGTCAGTCCCTAAGGAGCATGACGTATGGGCTTTCTGCTGATCCACAGAAGACAGGCAGGGATAAACACTACAGACCCTTATGGACTGTGGTTCATGCTTTTGGCTCCAGCAGTCCCCTTCTCAGCCCCTGGGGTATTGCTGAAATGGCAGACATCACAGTTTCTCTGCCCTATTTCTAATTTAATTTTACTCTGAAGAATGATGACCATAAATTTTCACTTTTTTTTCCCCTTATGGTTTAGCTCTATCTTACTATAAGGACATAAACAAGTCAAATTTTTCTTCCAGCTAAAAGGTGTGATGCTCCTTTCCAAAACCTGCAATGAAACAACAGCTGGCATTCAGCTCCCATCATGAATAGCAGGGTACAGAGCCCAAACAAACCAGGATTCTGGTGTGGTTTATTCACTTTTTAAATTTAAAATCTGTATTTTGTTGCTTTCAAGTTCTGAAAATATGCCCTTGGGTACATCTGTGCAATTTCCCTGACAAAACTGAATGTAAGCTCTTTCTTGCCCTTTCACTGAAAACTTTAATTTCTGTACTTAGATATTTGTCATAACAACATGTCAAGGGCTGTCATCCTGAGCACCGTGAGATCACACACCCATTTCCTATTAGTGTCACTATTTACTGCTTCTTTGGTATAGATTATCTACTGACCCAGGCTTTCTTCTGAGCAGATGACAGTATTTCAGAGAGAATGCTCGTGAGTTCACTTTTAATTTATTTTCCTGAGCTTTGTGTTTTAGATATATAAGACAAGGGGTAATCAATGATATGACAGTGGAGAAGTATAATTCTGCAAATTATAAGTGTCTTGAAGATATGCTTTTGTATTAACGAAAACAATTTTACTCCTGAAACTCACTGCAGATTAGCTACACAAATTATTAGGATTTTATCTAGGGATTCTTAACTGTCCAAAACTCTTTTTAAACTCCCTTCTTTATTATCATTTGGCAGAGATACTTCTTGTATATTCCAACAAATACTGCAATCACTTTATTGCTAAATAGATATACTGGGGAAAGCATGTGCTTAACATCACAACATTTAACACTTAGCCTTTATTAAGTAAGTAGTAACAGTCTCTAAATTGTGTTTGGAAGACATCTCCAAAGCCAGTTACCAAATTAAAAGGTTATTCAGACAAGATGCTGAATACAAAATACATCTATCCTGAACAATGCTTCTGTTAGAAGAAAATAATCTGCAAATTCCAACATTTTAATTGAAGTGTTTCCATCATGTCACTTTCCTCTTAATAAGGGATCATTCTGAGAGGTACTTCTGATTATCAGTGCTCGTGGTGGTAACAGTCCCATGTTTACAGGTATCCAATCATCTTTGCTCTTCTTTCCTTCTATAATCAACAGAAAGAGTGGGAAAACAAGGTAGGTGTCTTGAAGAGATAGGGCTAATCACAAGGATGACATTTTAAAAAAATATTTTAAATGTTTTCTCTATTGGATATATAGGTGATAAAGAAACAGAGGAAGTGTGAAGTACAAATAAAAACTAAACATACATTTAAAACAGAATATACCAGAAATATATAAATATAA
>NW_010409740.1:0-12486 GCF_000710305.1 Buceros rhinoceros silvestris
CGCCCCGTCCCGCTGTGCCCTCGGCCCTGGCGCTGAGGAGCGGCCTGGGGCCCCTGTGGTCTGCAGCACTCGGTTGGGCCGCCCGGGGCGCACAAGCTCGGGAGAGGGGAGCAAGCTGCCCCCTTCCCCCGGCCCCGCGGAGCATTAACCTGAAGCGTCTCCGGAGATCGTGCGCGGAGAGCGTCCGCCGCATCCTCCCGCGCACCGGCCTCCCGGTACAAACGAGCTCTTGGAGGTGGCTTGGCCTTTAACCATAGCAATGGGCGGCAGCTCTGAGTCCAGTGCACCCGCTTGGCCAGGGACACACAGGTGAATTTAAATTAGTCGCTACTCCACCCTCTGCGGCACTCCTGGCCTTAGATTAGATGTAGGGAAGAAATTCTTCACCGTGAGGGTAGTGAGACAGTGGACCAGGTTGCCCATAGAAGCTGTGGATGCTCCATTCCTGGCAGTGTTCAAGGCCAGGCTGGATGGGGCTTTGAGCAACCTGGTCTAGTGGAAGGTGTCCCTGCCCATGGCAGCAGGATTGGAACTAGACGATCTTTAAGGACCTTTCCAACCCAAACTATGCTGCGATTCTGTGATTCCATGCAAGGGTAAAGCATGCCCTCCCGAGTGGAAGATGAGCTCTGGAAGCAAGAACAGATGGGGAAAAGGGGGGGTCAGCAACCAGCCAGGTATAGAGGGGGGTACAGCAATGCAGGGGAAAGCGAACAAGACCACCTAAGCTCAGATACAAAAGGCAGCTGTGCTGTGAGGAGCTCATTTCAGACAGATGAAAAATGGTTAGAGGCTCAGTGCCATGTAAAAAAAAACAGGCCAGACTGGAGAAAAACGTATTGCAATAAGAGATTAAGGTACTGAAAAATATTGTTTTATGGATTTGTTTTCCATTACATATAATTATTTTATATATACCTCTTCTTAAACACGTTCAAAGTCTTACCTGTTGTTTCATACAAGCTATCTGTACCTTTTTCTGGCTACTGAAATGGATCGCTTGTTTTTGCCGGCTACCGGTATTTTTCAATGGCCTCATCACCTGTTTTTCCTTCAGAAGTCAGCAGCTGTGTGATCTTACATTGTTACCTATGTTGTCAAACTTAGGTAATGTCCTTCCTAATCATGATTATATGTTGTGGCTGCTGACACCAACAGGGTCTAGTAGAGTCTGGAATAATTTGTGTAGAAGGTGTTATTGGACAAAAGCCATGAGCTCGGTGAACTGCCCTACCCTGTGTCAGCACCAAGGCCAGTATGTTCCCATTTCTGTTCCAGAGTTGGTGTTTAAACAAACAAACAAACGTGTCTTCAAACCCAAAGTATTCTTCAAAGTAACTCTTCAGCATTCCTCAGAAATACTTGGCAACGTTGGGACTCTTTCCAAAGGCACTGAGCATTGTTGAGAACAAGATTAAAGTAACAAAATCAAGGAGTCAGCTGAGACTGAGCAGACAAAGTAATGTGGAAGGGGCTGTGGAGAAGGAATTGGAAGTTGAGGGAAGAACACAGGAAAACTAGAGTTAATGGGGGAAAAGGTAGGAAAAAGGACAAGGCAATACAGGAGCAGGAAGATGTTAGGAGAGGGCACGTGGAGGTGGTGGCAGGATAGAGGCAGGGTGAGCTGTGCTGAAGGATAGCAAGAGAGAGACGATTCAGAAGGAGCATGAATTCAGTGTTTGGCAAAAAGCAGATAAAAAAAAGTGTTGGTACTTTAGTGAGCCCAAAAATGTTGCACAAATGAGAATTTTTTTTTTTTGTAAAAAAGTGAAAGATACTTAGTGTAATCAGAACCGACATCTCTCCGGAACAGGATAGAAGTAAGAAGAGTCACTACAAAGGAAAAGAACAGCTGCAGGAAATGTTCTTTTAGGAATATGGAGTCACTGGAAATAGGAGACTGATGTTGACTGTGATTCGTACAGGTTAGGAAACTGTTGTCACGGTCCTCACAGCGCGTGCAGACCAATCAGTGGCAAGGCAAAGACTGTAAGGCGTAAGTAGGAAATGCAGGCTCTTTCCTATGACCTTTACCAGGTATGTAGTGGGAATTTTAGTGGGAGAGCTTGAATTTTGTTGAAAGGAGATGGTGCAGGAAAGCAAAATGAAAAGGCAAATTGTCAGCCTTGGCTTAAGGAAATGTGCCAGAGGAAAATAACTTATAAGAGCAAGGCTAGCAAGGGAAGACATAGCACAGAGGAAACCTCCAAAACCCCGTTAATGCACACCTGAGAGGTGAGAGCTCAGTCCCCACATGCAGAAAAGAGGAGCAAATGTCAAGAGTGACATTTAATGGCCACAGCGAAAGCAAAGCTGATAGTAATGAAAAGGCGAAAGATAAAAGGAGCTTGGCTTGACTTTTCTCCCCAGAGAAAAGCAAGGCTGTACCAAGGCAGATCTGAGTCTCAATTCCCAGAAATATTTTGAGAGAAATTAGCTTGGTTCAGGAAAACTGGTGGGGGAAAAAAAAAAGGCAGATGTTCAGATCAGATGGAAATTCTAATGGCTGTCAGTAAAAGGTCAGTTACTCTGGCTAATGCTGTTCTGCAGACTCAAGAATATTCTCACTGCAGTTTCCACTTTGAAATATGTTTTATTTGCATTTCTTCTCGATAGGCATTTTCTTAATAACATTCAGTATCTTTAGAAATCAAAATACACTGCAAATTGCAATACACAAACAGAAATGAGACAGGTTGCATTTCATCCACCAAAGTGATGAAGGTTTCATCAGAAATGGAGCATTCTTTGGTTAGGTAAGAACAGAAGTTCAAACTGGCTGTACTTGAATCCCGTACATGCATTATGTTTGCACAAATGAGCAGAAAGTGAGAACCCAAGCTTAGAACTTCATCTTCCTTTTTTCAGCAAGTATACAGACATGACTAAATGCATCTCTTAAATATTGCAAAACCACAGTTAAGGTTTTAAATAATACAGATTGCACAACAAGCTCTTGGCGGGGGGGTAAGCTACAGAAATAACTCAGATACAGAGCACATGGAAATAAATTACATATCAGCTAGTGGAAATGCTTAATAAATTCAGAAGTGCTTATCAAGATCTTTTATAAAAATGTTTATTTGATCTAATAATTAAAACACAATACATAAGTGAGAGTTTTGCTACCGAATTGAACTGAAGCAAGATCAGGCTCTTTACAGTCCCAAGGAACTATGATTTTATTATGATATCTTAATAACACTCTTTGGGTTAAAATGTTTAACAAACATCACTTACCACGTGATGACCGATACCACTTGAGACATTTGTCAGTTAAATTGGAAGTAGTATGTAATTAATAATGTAAAGCCCAGTTAAGCAAACTACTTCGTCCTACCTTTGTTTTTCTCCAGAAAATTCAATTCAAAACTTGCAGGTATACTTTTGATTAATTTCTACGGTCTTTCAAGGACTTTTATGGTAGCTATTCCTTGGGAGAAAGAAGCACGAAATGAGAAGATGTGATTTAAGATGGCATTTCTTCACGAAGCCCCTATTGTCACTTTACAGGCCATCACTGTTTCATGTTTTGAGGTCCCGCCAGGAGCCTCACGGCAGGTCCATACAGAAAAGCTTCTTGATGAATGTGTCAATTTGCAGTCCAGAAGCTACTCAATTAATCTAGGCGTGCAGGGAGATAGCCTATAGCAAGTAGGGTATTGTAAATTCAAACCTTTTCTTAGTGCACACTAACTTCTTAAACAGTTAAACTCTGCTGAACACTGTTAATACAATCCCTTACTGTTCTAAGGCAAGAGTGCTAATAAGTTAACGGATAGAACACAGGACCATGTTGCTGTTACCAGGCTGTCTGAGGATGTAGGTGAAATTGAGAGTATAGTAACAGCAGCATTTCTAAAATTCTTCCTCTCTTCTTCAGCTTGTTTAAACATTAAGCTTGTATGCTGGATTTTCTTAACTTGTGTGTGTGAGCATGCGTGCGTGCGCTTAGGGGTGGGTGACAGAATAGGCAGGTTCAGGTTTCTCTGGGAATAGTAGTGAACTGAGATAATGAAACATGTAACTAAAGTTGCCCAGAAAATGTTAGACCTGTGTAGATTCCCTTACAGGGTCTAGTACTCTGCCTGTTGAAGTCAGTTTTAAAAGTCTCATTAATGGATATCAAATCCATTCTGGACAAAGGTCTCCACGGCAAAATTATAGGAATCAAGGGGGTTTTCACATGATAGTATTCGATAATACCCGTACAGGGTGGGCTGTTTTGCTTCAGTACTACATAGTGCAAGATTCAGGGGCAAACTGAAATGGGAAAACACTGCTCATCTGCCGAGAAATAAAAAAAAGGGGACAAAGTCAGGCAGGAGACTTCCTCCTTTTGCATAGTTCCCTCTGCAAAAGATCTGCATTGCTAACAGAGTCTCTGGCAATGAGACAAGAAAAAAAATGCTCAGCAAGTATCTAAACAAAGTTTTCCCCCTGCATTTCTCTTTAGTTCTTACAGAGTATCACAAATGGTAGTGATGCCCAGAGCTTTGAACTCACTGAAGGGCTAAGTGGCTCCTAGTAACCAGCATGGTGCCCAACTCTTTTCAGGGAATGACTCCCTCTCTCCATGCCTGAGCCAAAGAAAATCAGCTCAGCTACATATAATTGGCTTCCAGCTGGTCACAGCTCAGGCAGCTGCCTCTGAGCTATCTCTGAGGATTAACCTGTACAAGCTCAGGTCACTTGTCCAGGGATCCAGGCTTCCTAGCCCAGCTGTGGTGCAGGCCAATGTCCAGAGCCTGGGGGCTCTCCCAAGGATGCTGGAAGACCTTCCCCACAGGCAGAGAAACCCCATCTCAATGTGTCTCTTTCTTAATGCAACAGGGAGAACAGCTGTATAATTTGCAAACTGTGTAATGACTTGTCTGGTTAGACTTGGGACCTTTCTTACCATGATACCCTTAGGAACTGCAGAATAAGTTTACCAGGACATCTAGAGAAAGGCCTGAAGGTGAATAAAATACCTTTGAACTCTTCTGGTATTATCACATGAGGTGCTTATTCATAATGTGTTTGCAACACACTTGTCACACTAGGAAAATCAGTTTTTCATGGCCTGAAATATCTATCTTTAGGCTTCTTTGAAAAATAAATGCATGAACAAGCCCTCTAAAACTTGGTGAGGAAACATTTAAGGGACTGGCTCCACCCCTAGATGAGTTAGTGATGGTTTACAAAAATCCGTTGAACAAATGAGTTAAAAATAAAATGGTGGTTGGAGAAGGGATGCAAAATTTGGACTACAGGCTATTAAGATACTTTTCCTGTCTCATAACAGGAACAGGCTAGCTGAGAACATTTACTTCAATTCTTCTTATGAGAGTGTTTATACTTGTATTATAGTCTTTGTGAGGCTGATTTGGTTTTGGCCCTTAATGTGTTTAACCAGCTTTGTGTCAGTGAGAGACAAGTTATATTGAAGCTGTGTTGTTTGAGCTGCTTATATGTTTTCTACTAAAACAGAGAATTTCTACTGAACTTCCAAGTGAAATATCAAATTATCCAATTAGGGAAAAGCACACATAGAAAATGTAAGTTAGCAAATGAGGACAGCTTTAGCAAAAAAAAAAAAATTTTTTTAAACTTAAATAGCAAAATTTGCAGTTGTTATGTTTCCCTTAGAGTACGTAACAAATCACGTGAGATCAAGCAGCAGTAATACCTCCACAATACATAGAGGGTTCTGAGTAGGCAATTTGCTTTGTCTGTAAATCAGAACATTATATTTAGCACACACAGTAGTTTCCCTGTGGGTGCACAGCAATAGAAGTCAAAACAAACAGATACAAAGCATTTTTAAGCAGCATTTAAGATGATGCATTGCCTGTTTGAAATGACAAGTTTGTACATTGCAGGGTAGGGCTAGTATCCATCTTTCCTTTATAATTTGAAAGTCTATGTTGGTTTATTTTCACTCTTCTCTGTGTGAGACTGGGCTATTCTGAAGCCTTTGGGGGGAAAAAAAAAATCACTGTAAAGTAACCATCCAGCATGAAATTTTAAAAGTGTTTGGAAAGGAAACTCAGATCTCTATCTAGAAGCCCATTCAATCATCCTTTACTTGGAGCTGCTTTTAAATACTCTTCTACAGCAATGGCAGAAACTTCTCCATACCAGCTTTGAAGCCAGATGTGCTCAATGTTCATTTTCATGAAGAACCACTCATAGCTACGAGGCCACTTTCTTACCACTGGGTGCCTGGAAGTACACAGAAAAGGAAAAGAAAAGAAAAAAAAAAAAAGAAAGGATGTGCCAAAGCATATGCATAGTCTGCTTTTTTCTGCAGCCTAGTGTGTTCAGCCACAGTGAAACCTGAGGTCTGAGAACCACCACCATCTATCTTTTTTGCCCTCCCTTGCGGTAAGGTTTATGATCTTCCACACCCCAGTCTGGCAAGAAATGCAACGCAGGCAGCCAGCAAAGACAACCTTCTCCTGTTGCAGAACCCCATCTCTAAAGGCAAATGTTGTTTGGTCTGTAAGTAAGTGAAAAACAGCTAGAAGAGATTCTCCCAAGGTGTGTCAGGGTTGTGCTTGTATCTGTTCAAAGGATATCTGTTCTGAAAATACTACAGTTTTTGTAGCAGTTGTGGTGGTACGTCAGGAGAGCTAATAAAACTGTCTGGCAGGCAGAGCACAGAGTCTTTGAGCCTGTTAAAGCCTTCTTGGCCTGTATTTCTGTCTCGTTTCTTGGGCCTGCTTTTACAGCTAGCTCAAAGAGACCCTCCCCACCAGCAATACTGGGTAGAGATGTGTGGTCATCAGGCCCCTGCAGGTGCCTCTGCAGAGGATGCTGTGAAGTGCTCAGCAATGGTGCATGTAGCAGACGCAACAGCTCGAGGCACAGTGTTCAGAGGAGCATGGGGGGAAGTAGTGAAAGTCCGGACAGGGTTGGCCCAGTGCCTGTCTGCCCCTGCTGAGGACTCTGCAGAGTAGACGGTTGGTTTGGCAACCTCTGGATTGAGCTGGGGTTCCCATCATTTTCTGATTTGTCCCTTTCAGCATCCACGACTGTGGCACTGGGAAGTGGCTCCAGCTGCTCCAGGACTTGGATGGGGTTAGCCTCGGCAGCCCTCATTGTGTTGGTCTGGCTTTTTCTCCCTGGCAATGGAGCATCCACTGCCAAGGTGCTGGTGGACTCTGGCTCACATAGGAATCTGATTTCTGCAAAGTTTGTAAAAAAGGCTTGTGTGCCAATATACCCCCATCTGTACATGGTCCCATCTTTGCTATTGATGGAGCACCCACTGACAGAGTCCCACCCTAACCCCTTCCATCAGGCCAGAGAGAATATCGCCTGTGGGCTGTTTTGGATCCCAGCTCATTCCAGTTTCTTAGGAGTCTATAACTGACCAGGCTGGGTGTGCCTGGAGGACCATTCCTGGCAGCCTGTGTGGGAGGTGCATGCCCCAGCTAAGATTTGGGCTTTTCACGCCTGCTATTCTGAAGAGCCGCTGGAGGGCATGGGGACACACCCTGAGCAAGTACGTATGTGTCTGGATTGTGCTTGCATCTGTTCAAAGGAGAATGTTCAGTAAGTATTATGCCTGTGGTCAGCAGCTGTCATGGTATGTCAGGAGAGGAAATAAAACCCGTAAACTCCATCCTGCAAATAGGTGTGAGCCCAAAAGCAGCAGAGCTCTGCTCTGTCTGAATAGGGGGCTATGGCTGCAGAGTATTACCTGTCCTAAGGTGGGGAGGAATCATTAAAGGTAACAAATACACCCTGGATTAATGAAATCTCTCCTTGGAACCAGGTGAAATATTTTCATAATCCCCAGATTATAAACCATGTGATTTACTGGAGTCCAACACTGACTAATTGCATTTCCATAATTCATTATCTCAAGAGTTAAAAGGAGGTCGCACAGCTCCGGTTGCCGTTCCAAGCCACACAGGAGCCAACATGCTTCGTGGCCTCAAAGTAAAGATCAGGTTTGGCACTGCTCAAATTTTTCCGTACCAAGCAGCCACAACTATATATTCGTCTCAAACCTGTGGGTTTCACTCTACTACATGCCTGTTATATACAGACCTGGAAAACATTGCTTGCTTGGCAAATTCCACTTCCTCCGGAGGCACCGTGACCATCTGCCCTGTGAGAGTCAGCCTGGTGCACCTTGCATCCTCTGGATCGATTACATTTTTTCTGTGCATAGAGAAAAATGCTCATGTGTAATAGCTTAGTTTATTTGTTAAAGGGTTTTGGAGAAGTATCAGGTCCTGCTCACATATAAAAACCTGCAGTATTTTATCAAGTGTTGCAGGTCTTTTCTACACCGAGATATAACATCTGGGGGGGGGTCTTGAGGAAATACTCACCTGAAAAACATCTCTGCTGTAGATATTTGCTTAATCTTAATTTACGCTCCTAAAAATGGAATTAATGTATATTAGATTGTAAAAAATGTGAAAATGGCAGTTTTCCCAGACATATGTACAGACCTGAATTCAGGATTCTGAAAAGAATCAGTGAGATGGTTAGTTAGTGCCTATACCTACAAAATAACTGCATAGAAAGTAAGGTCTTTTCTTTGTGCCTATGCTAGAAACTCCATCCTGGTTCATTTTAACTCATTTTTCAACTGCTTTACACCAAAGAGACAAGATCTATTAAAAAAAAAATTCTCCCAACTGCCTTCATTCTTCAGACTGAGTCAGGGAAGGTACTTGTTGCTTTTTGGCTCTTTCTATACAGTAATAATAAATAACTCCCATTAGTAGCTGCAGGGCGATTGCTGACTCTGACATATACAATATGAGGATATAAATTATATGTAAATTGACCAGTCACAAAAAAGGTTGTATGAAACAAATGCAAAGGCCTGATCCTGGCAAGCGCTGAGCAGCCCCAAGTCCCAATGCCAGGAATTTGAGACTACTCAGCATCTCATGAGACTGTCTTCCCAGATAAGAACATAAGCCTGGAAAACTACATTGGAAAACAAAGACTGCATTTATTCTTCGCCCAGTTTTAATCTGAAGCAGCAAATCACAGTAAATTACATCTCATCCCTGTCTGATTTTACTTAAAGATAATGGCTTGAGCCCTTTAGCCTTAACTGCATGCAGTCTTCAATGGCTTCTGTTATTGTTGTAATTCTCAATATGTGTCTATTTCATACAGGAAACATATGGGCATCCTCCTGCAGCTAATTTAACACCTGCAGATTCCCCACAGATGGTTATGAAAGACTGTGTAGCTCACTGGATAAAGTATCTGCTATTATAGATAGGGCCAGGAGCAGAGATACGCAAGGAAGTCCAGCGGGCTAATTAATACTCAGCTATGACCAGTAAGCACTTTGGCATCATCTGTAGCCTGAGCTTCAAAGAGCCATTTGCAGTCACATCACCTCTGGCTTGTTTGTTCAGCATCCTGTTCAGTCTGGAGCAGCAGTTGTCTGAAAGGGGTGTTCAGCTTAACAACCTCTGGACAAACTCCACTTGTGCTCTTTTTCCTCTACCGTGATTTCTACATGGGAGGACAGGCAGCTGCCAAAGACCAACCTCAAACTTTCTGTTCACGTCAATAAATAACGGTCTAATTTTCTCTAGTAGTTTTTAAAATTTATTATGAATGATGTTCTGAGTATCTGAAAATCTGCCTTCCCTGCCCTAGCACTGGGTTTATTTCTATAAGTGAGTGTTCAGAGTCTACCTTGTCACCTTGGCACACTGTAGATCCTCAATGGTAACTCCTACTGTATGCTGAAGGTGCAGTTCCCCAGCTGCCTTACATTGACCTGAGAGCAACCTGCCCCTGTGTGGTGCAGCTCCATGCCCTGGGGACACCTGTACCTCCTGGCATTTCTTTTTGGTAGGCTTTGGGTATTATGTGGCTGTTCAGCATCCATGGTGCAATGAGACGCTTACCCACAAATAAATTATAGGTGAATACAGTGTATACAGCTGTAGAGAGAGGAGCTGAATCCCACATGCAAAGGGTGCCAGCCGAGGGTCTGCATGTCCAGCAGCCAGGGCAGCGCAGATTCACACTCTTGCAACTGTAGGCCCTCGACAGCAGAGTCTTAAAAGTCCATTTCAAGTGATGTCCTGATCTATTGTTATCTTTTGCATTTAAACTTAATACTGTGTCAACACCCTCTACATGTGTTTATATATTTAACCTGATGATCTTAAAAATACAGAAGGGAAGGGACTTCTCACGAGCAAAAGTTCAGTTCAGAAGATTGCTTTAAACTAATAACCATGTATCTGTCTTTTAGAAACCATTTCCTCCGCAACCTAGCAGAACTGTGAAACAACTGAAGAGCCAGGAAAAGCAGGAGTATTTGTAAGTGCCTTTCTTGGGTTACAGCTCCTAGGTAAGATGTTAATTACTTACAGAGGGGCATTAGAAAGGGATTGTTATTGAAGGATGTCTGCATTTCAGAGTGGTTCGAGGTGATAGATTTGGGTGTGATCAGAAGCAGTGAGAGGTTTTGGTCTGACATCTTCTCAAATTACAATTATTTAATCTTTTCGTGCAAACACACGTTTATTCTAAAAGCATACCCATTGAGTTTGAGTAGGCAACAGACCTGACATTGCTGTGGTTAAGCAAAGAATCCTTCCTGCCTCTGCCAAGATGGTTTTGCCTGATAGGACTCGTGTCAGATGCGACTCTTCCCCAGTTTATAGGAAAAACTGCTCTCCACATATTTGGCTGTCAAACACACTGTACATCCGTATCTGGAATGGTTTTATTTCCCTTTTTTTCCCCTGGCTCCTTCATGTTTGCAATTTCCTGTGTGTTCTCGCAAGTTAGGTGTTACACTGGTCAACACACACAATATTATCTTCCCAGCAAAAGTTATTCAAACTGAATTTTGCACATTGGAATAATATTCTGGTGGGTCAGTTTGGTTTTCTGGGAAATGAGGCAAACAAATTATTTATTGAGATTATGTTAGATGAAATTTTGGAAGAGCTGAAGAGGACAATGATACATTTGAGTTTGGTATGCTCTGTTATTTGTTGGCTTTGCTTTTAGCACTGCCTCTTATCATAGGTTTTCTGTTTCAGAATAGGAACCTTGTATTCTAATCTTACAGTAGCATTAGTATTTTCTTTATCAAAGGAGCTCTTCATATTCTGAAGTAAATCTGTTTCTGCACCATTTTTGGCAAGGTATTTCCTTCATAATGTGATTACTTTTATACTTTTAAAACCATCAAATATCACTAAACTTAGAGCTACCAAGTCTAACTCCATTGCGAACAGATCTTGAATCCTGGCTTCTCAGGCCTTGTCTTTACCAGAATCAGGTCCTCTGTCTACTGAAGAGGATTTCATGAAGGCTATGATAAAATATGAACTGAGGAAAAGAGAAAGCAGGGAACCGTGGAAGGAGACCAAGCAATAGGAAGACTTTGTTTTTTTTTAATGCTCATTTAAAATATATACACCTTGTTGCAGAAATTGAGGGAAGCCAGATTAAAATGGAAGAAGATTTGGTTTATGCAATTTACAAGAACACAGTGCATTAAGAGATCATCTTAAAATATTAATCTGATTTGTGAAGAGAGAATTGATTGTCTCTATTCCTCCGCTTACAGTGAGCAAACTAAGTATGCAGAGTTTGACCCAGTGCAGGGAGTCATCTCTTCCAAGCAGGTGAGATGAGACCATGAGCTGCATTCACTTAATAAAGGTGTCGGCTTTACTGAACTTAAGAAGAAATCTGTTTCCAAGTGAAATACATTTCCCAACAGAGATGCAGTGCCACAAAGTGCACTGCTGATTATCACACCATGCTTATTTTGCTGCATACCATTTGCACACTTTCTGGACCATGGTTCAAGAGTGAATCAGAGTAAAGAGTGCCATGTACTCATTAAATTGTTTACTACGCTAGCCATCTCTTGGAGTTTAATTAGAAGGTTCCTATGCAACGACTAGCCAAGTCCAGATCTGATGAACCCATAGTTCACGCTGGTGCAGTTATACTGGTGCACAGGGTGATGATGTTGGGATTTTGTTAGAATTCCCTTTTGCAGCTGAGATCCCTGCACTGACTGGCGATGCTCTGTCTCCTGTTTTTTGACCAAAAGTATCCCTGAGTATTATGATCATTCTCAGCCTCTGCAGTCTGTCAGCGAGGTGAAACAATCTGGTACGGATGAACAGTAAAGGGAAAATAGGAGTTTGGGAGCCACGTGGGAAGGAAAGCCAAGTGTTCCTGAGAAGGAGTAGAGAGAAGGAAGGTGGGACACTTCAATAATGCTCCAAGGACTGGGGGAGGAAGTAGGGGTCTACGGAGCGGAATTTCTTTTTCTCCTTCCCCAGCCTCCTTTTCCCACCGAGGACCTGCCATCCTTCCCCTCCACCCCCCAAGGAGACAGGACCTTCTGTCCTTCCTGTTAGGATACATAAATCTTCCCCTGCATGGAGTTCTCCAAGCCCCATGGGAAAGCACTGCTTCTACCCCTCTACTTCTTGAGCAGAATGAAAGGGAAAACAAGCTGGGAAAGAG
>NW_010409740.1:12555-21540 GCF_000710305.1 Buceros rhinoceros silvestris
GAAAGAGTTTTCTCTTATTGCAGAAAAGGAGAGCCAGAGAGCCAAGAAGAAAGCCCCAGAGAACAGTTTCCCTGCATTTTTTTTCTACTTCAGAGTATGCAGCTCATGTGTGGCATAAGGCCAATGACAGTCTCCACAGATCCTAACCCTCCCATGGCAGCAGAAGCAGCCGTATTAAAGACATGTTGTTAGGAGGTGAAGACTGGCTAGTGGAACAGCTCATCCCTGTCACCTTCCACAGATGCAAGGTAGGCACCCAGTCACCCTGCTCCTCTTTGCCTAGCCCCAAACTGGGCACAAGTTGAGGACTCAGAGTTATTTTCTAGTATTTACAATACATCACAGGATTTTTTTTTTTATCCCCTAAAATGTACAGAAAGGAAGGCAGGAAATGCTACGTCCTCAGAGAATTATTGAAAAGTGCTTATAATTTTGATTCATACATGTGATTAATTTTGAAAAGTGAGTTATCCTCATGATACATTTCATTTGTTCACCACTAACTACCAGAGTCTTTGAAGCAGAAGGAATGTATTGATGCTGCTAATCTGTGTGGCATGAACGTCAAGCAAAATCTCTGCTGAAAGCAATTTCATAATCTGAAAAGCTGTTGCTGGCCTTCAGCTGGATACGGCTGGGCAGTTTTGCCCTGCCCTGCTCTGATTTTGACAACAATGTCTTTATCAGCTGTGTTTGAGCCAGAAAAGGTAGTTAAAAGACATCTTTGCCTTTGCTTTTGGAACAGTAGTCTTCTGTTCTGAATCTAAGTCAAGCCTGGGTGCTGAAGAGTATTGGTACAAATGGCTATTCTGCATCCAAGTGAGCCTGTATTCACAGTATACCTGTTCTCATGTTTTAAATAATGTCACTCTTCCTAGAATATAATCCTTTCTAGAATGTCTTAAATACAATTTGTTAAGTGAAGTCAGTCTGTTTGTCCTTCTTCATTGACAATAACAACTCATTTCATTTTTCACTGAACTCTATGTTTCAGACAGGAAACATTTATATAGTTTAACCATAGACAATTCACAAGGGAAAAAAAAGAATCACAGCGTCAACTATTTCCGCAAACAGAGTTAGACAAACACATACTAGTTAACTAGAAAGGGATTTTGGGAAATTGGTTATTTAAGAATACAGGAAAAAAATAGTAATTTAGAGCTATATTGTGTTCACTGGGTCATGATGATAGTAGGTTTCATATTTGGCTTTCTAATTTGGTATCTTCCTGATTTTTTTAAATAAAGATTTTTCAGGAACAGCTACTGACATAATTATTTGCATATGACTAAAAAGGGCCAATACAAATACCAGAACTAGAAAAGTGTCTGTGCCACAGAGCCAGGAGGTAGATCTCAAAAATCGAGGGATGTCTGAATACAGCCTTTATCTTCCGTGTGCGTCATTTCTCTTTGTGTGAAGGTGCAGTACCAAATTTCTTATATTCAACCTTGTATTAGCAGACAGTGACTCTACAAACCCAGGGATAGCATCACGTTGGATGGCCAACAAAGGTCGTGCCTGCCTCCCATGGCAAACTTACATCTTTCAGGGTTGCCCAGGAATGAAGTCAGCAGTTTATGCACTCTGCCAATCCACCATGCAGCAGGGACCCTCACCCACCAAATCACTCTCATCTTCCCATGGTCTGGTGCTATCCAGAAGCACTGGAGATGCTCAGCGCTTCCTGTCAGCTTTTTCAATCCAGACTTTAGGAAACGTACAGAGCCAGCTTATACTCACTAAAGATGTCTACCCCATTATGCCAATCTGCTACCTCAAGCATGCTGGGTAAATGGCTTTGATGAAGTGTAAGTTCCTCTCCTCATAAACCAGGAGAGGAACCTGTGTCCCTCAAAATCATTAAGTTTGCACTGTGGATTTGAATCACCATCCTCCAAACTAACAGCAAAGGAAAACCAACTGGTGTACTGCCTCCAAAACTTGTTGCTTTTCTTTCTTTTTCCCTTGTGCAAAAACCAGTTCACAGCAGCTGTGTAACTGCTCCTTCTCTAAGAAAGCTGCATTTGATCTCTACAAATGCGCTGAACCTGATGTCAAGGAGGTGACTTACACTGAAAATTAATTGCCTGTTTTCCAGACTGCAGCTGTAATGAGGCAGACCCGGGAGCTTGCTTGGAAAGGGAGATCCTCTGAGCAGCCTGTGTGTTGGGAAATGCGTTTAGAACAATAACTGCTCTATTCTTTAATGTTGGGCTTGGTCTTGCGCCCTCTGAAAGCTGTAAGAATGGGACTCAATCTTTTCAGCTTGTCTGTGGCATAGACATGCCAGCTTAGTCTATTTATAGCCCTGAACTGTTTAATTTTTCTTGCCTCTATTATCCATTCATCGGCCTTCAGATAAGATGCAGTGTAGTTACTAACGATTGCTTTCTCTAGCCTGGCCATCAGAGAGCCTTCTCAGAGAAGTGCAGCCCATCTCCCTCTGGGAAATGGCAATCTCTAGGTCAGAGATGAGGAATCCAGACTGTAGCTGCAATATTATAATGTCTTGCAATTCAGATCCATAGCAAGTCTCTTTCTTTCATTATTAAATGTTATTTCTCTTATTACCTTAGGCTTTTCAAATTTTCTGTCTGACTGATTAAATATTAAGGCTGGAGCACCAAAAGGCCACTCTGGATTCCTTACATCCCTGAAAGTGAAAATATTTATTGTCAAGGTTTGGATCTTGAGTCTGTTCTGAAACAGAACAAATGAAATTCGCTGCTAAATAAATTTAATATCAAATGGACATACATGCACACGAGCCACTTGATACTCATTAGATACAAGAAGACTATTGAAATGTCAGCTATGTTTTCTTTCTAAAGGCCAGACATTGCTTTTGCATGCAATAGGTCAGAAGCATTTTTCAGGAAAGTGACAAATACTCGCAGGAGCATTGACTACAGGCATCGGCCAGTTTTCACATTTCTTTTAATTCTGCAACTCAGAGGAGGTTAATAATGAAAGTCTAATAAAATTTCACATGAAAACAAGCTACAAACACATTACTGGCATACAAGGACATGAACTTCCTCATGCAGAGCATTATTCATTTACCTATTTTGTATAATTATTTTGAAACTAAAACAATTAATGATGCTCTTGACCAAGAGAACTTCTGGTATTAAAACCTCCTACAAATGACACCTACTTTCCTTTGCAAAGAAAACCTCACAGATACCGTTTTAATGCTAGCACGACCTGAGGTGTCTCAGAGGTCTTGCCTCTCACACAGTGTGCATAAAGAAGAGGAAGAAACTTGCTCTACAAAACCTGAGCCACCACATAAAGCTTTGCACTAAGGACGCTATGTGCTGTTTGCACGGCGCAGCCTGGCTACCTCAGCAGGTAAAGCGCACCTTGAAAGGGATGCTTGGGCAGAGGTAGCAAGCTGGCTGTGTCACCAGCGGTGGATCCAGTGCTGCGGGCAGTGCTGGGAACAGGTCACCCCAAGCCCTGGCGCCAGGGCCTGGATGCACTTGCTGTTTTTCTCACTCTCTCGCTGCCTGCAGATGCAGCCCTTTCTGTGTGGTAACAGTAGGATGGCGCGCAGGGCTGCACTTTAAGGTCTTGCTAGTCTAAAATGTAAAAATCACTCACGGGTTGATACTTTAAAATGTAAATTCATTTCTGACCCTGGTTACAGGGGGAAGGGAAAAAAGAAAGTCCCTGTGCCCACATGCTTCCTGTCTGTGAGACAGCCCCAAAGCTTGCTCACATTTTCCTTATCATCATCAAAGACACAAACTGCAGCTCAACAAATGTCCCAGCTTTTCATTCTCCACATTGCTTGTTCTTTGCAGTAATGCCAGCCAACATCTGTTCCAAATGAGAACTCCAGAAATAATGACAAACAAACTGAATGTAGGAACAAAATAAATAATTCAAGGAGCACTGATTGGACTATGAATCTGGGTACTCAAATCCATAGTAAGATCAATATTTAGAGTTAAAATGTTATGTTAAAATGAGGATGTCCTATTTTCCTCCACCTTCTCCTTTGCCCTCTCCTTTGCATTCCTCTGGCTCTTGGAGAACTGATTCAAGTTACTAACCCAGTAGAAAGCTCAAAGGAAAAAAAAAAGGTTTCTGCTGCATTACTGAGCTAAAATGGGTCGACCATATGGTCAGCTGAAGGGCGGGGGTGAAATTGCATGTCCAGGAGCAGCAGCGGCCAAGGGTAGAAAGGAAGAAGGACCAGCAGAAAACCTTATTCTCATCATTGGGTTAATTTCCTGCAGATTTATGCTTCGACTCAGGGTCAGGCAATGCCCAGAGCTGGTATGAGAGAGAGGCAGGCAGACCACGAGACTGGTAGTAGGGAGGGAGAGTAGGGAAGTGGCCACGGGTAATTAGTTTGGCCTAAGCTGTCTTGGAAATCCCTGTTTAGCTTCTCCTTTAGTTCTCTGGTGAGAACTCTTCTCACCAGAAATTGCGGTCTCAGGCTACAAGGAACTGGAGAGTCAGCTGGCAGAATCCAGGTTGCCCTGGCTGCAAGACAAACAGCAGCAAGTATTTGGCAAATAGGGCAAAAGGGTAGTGGTTTGGCTTGGAAATTAATAGTTACTTAATAGAAAGCAGCAAATAAACATTCTCAAAGAGTTGTGATGTATATTAATTTCATATTTCTATAAATCACGCAGCATTTCTCTTTTGTAGGTGAATTGGCACTTCCCAAACAGGTGAATCAGGCAGTGACGTTGCTAAAATATAAAAGGTAAAGGCTTTCAAGAGTGGCTGTTTAAAGTCAGGGATGAAAGGCCACATTTAAGTGCCTAAGTAGGCGTATAGTCTTCAGAAGTGCTCAAAACCAGCAGTTATCATCAATGGAAGCTGCTCTGAATCTCGCACCTCTGAAAATAGGGCATTGGGTAGGTGCTAGGACATAGGACTTTCCATACATTTTTAAGCACTTGGTCTAGATATTCAGCTCACTCTTTGATTGAATTAAAAAAAACTTAGAAAGCTGGAATGAGCTCCATGAGCCTGTTAAGAAAGAACTGATACATTTATTTATTAAAAGATTAATTCAAAGTATTTTATGAAATTACTTTAAGGAACAAGCAGAACCATTCTGGTATAAACTTCACCACTCTGCTGACCTTCTCAAGCATTCAAAGCCGAATTACCTTAACAAATATTGCGATGGAATATTCCTATTAAATGTTTGACATTGCAGGAGGAAGCTATGATTTCCATTCCCTGGGAATGGGATGTCAGTCTGAAATCACTCATGCTGCTTAGGACTAAGAAACACTTAATTTTGTTGTTATCTAAGTTTTAAGAAAACAGTATATTCTGAAGACAAATGCAGACACGGGTAATGGTAATGTGCTTTATAGTTGCTATTCCCTGCTTTTTCCAGCTAGTGGGCTTGAGCGGCAGGATGTTACCCAAGGCAAGCCCCAGCTGGGGAAATTTGGTATCCGGTTCTGAAGATGAACCTCTCCAACCTCTAACAGGACCTTAAGTTAGAGTAAAAACTTTCAGTGCCATTTCTTTCCGAAGCAGCCTGTAATTTCCAGTTCTTCTCTCTCTCTCCTCGGCATATCAGCTAAGATCTGCTTTGGTAACCAAGACCTGTCTGACACAATTCAAGTAGTCATGCACTTTGTCACGTAAAGAGGCCTCAGGAAATAACACTTCACACAAGGGTGACCCAGCCAAGTTTGCCACATGTTTGACTGTAAACAAACATATGGCAGAGATAATGTCTTTTTCAAGGAGACAAGCATGGAGGGGGAAATTGAATCATCTTTGAGTTAACATACATATATTTTATACATGTAAAGCTCCACTGATCTGGAGTTACTCACTGTACATATTATTAGGAAGAAGTCAACTCACAGCTATCTCTGGAGAGACAAACCTGGGGCCAGCTGTAGTCAGGTACATTTCAGACCTGGCTTCCTTTACGTGAGGGAACATTTACTGACTGCTTATGATAGACAAGGTGCCAAAAATTTGTGATATCATATTCAATTGTACCTTCAGAAGAGGTGGAAATTAAATTAAGTGACATGGTCCTGAGTGTATAACTTGTGAGCTGAGAGTCTGAGAGCTTCTTACAGACCCCTGGAGAACCCAGTCAGTGTAATCAGGAGGGCCTTCAAAGCTGTTCAGCAGAGCAAGGGTGTCTGCTTTACTGTGACTTAGCCCCTGAAACAATATGAACTTTTTTGATCACCATGGCCTCTAATGGTATCTTAAACACCTAGATTTTACCTGGCACCTCCAAGAAGAGAATAAAATTTAGGTAGGTAAATGTGAGAGCTGAGAGCCACGGCAGCTGTTTGTGCTACAATACACTTCAGTGACTTCAATGACTTCTGCTTTTCTCTACCATGCTTTACTGGGGCAATTTACTGCAAAACAAACCAAAGGAGAAGCATGTAGCTGATGCTGAGAGCCAAAAATAAAAGCAGGACACTGAAGGTGGGGACCCAGCATTTTGTTCTGAGGACCCTGTTCCCACATAGGGTAGTAGTAGGAGCTAAAAATCTGTTACCTGCAGAAATTTCCATCTGCCTCTGGCAGGGTCAGAGAAGCCACAGGATTCTTCAGGAGATCTGCCACAGTATTATCTTTTGGCGTCACATAGAAGAAAGGGATTCCAGTGCTGTTATTGACAGGACCATCACTGAGAAGTAAACAGTTCCCATAGGGCATTCCTTGGATCTGCAAAGTCCAAATAAACAACTGGTTACACCTTTGCACATAGATGGTTTACAGTGCTGGGGACTCCCTTAACAGCTCCAGCAGAGAGGAGAGCAGCCCCCAATTGCTCCCACTTTCTGTTATCGTTGTGAGACAGATCTTCTTCTAAACTAGATCTACCGTGCTTCTGTGAAAACAGATCTCTCCTCTATTTCTTCTTTCCAGTTCTGTTCATGACACTATAGAGAACAGTTTCTCTTCCAGCGAGCTTAGAGGAACCACCAAATTAACAACGTTTAAGTGTATTAAACTCAATGCTGTCAGCGCCAAGAAATGTTTACTATAAACCAACGCTGATACCTTTTCTGAAACCCAACAGGAGATAGAGCCCAATTTAGCCTTGATTCAGCCTTCTTTTTACACTGATTTTGCCTCCCCTTCATTTGCCTTGATGTGCAACGTGGTTGCATTGGTTTGCCAAAAGAGGGGGGAAGGAGTTTCAGATGGTGTTGTCTTTGAAGTCAAGAGGTACGTCAGCACGTCCACCTGGGCAAGGAACCTCAGCTATGGAGGGGGGGGTGTGTGTCCCAACCATCAAACCAGGCAGAGCAAACCCTCCTCCCATGCCAGAGGAGGGACACCAGGGAGCCAAGTTTCCAAAAAATTTTCTCCCATATACTGACCTACAAACTCACAGTGGATATAACACATGCAAAAATGTCCTTGCGCAGTAGTGACACACATTAATATTCTCCATAATGATTTATACTCCTCCTATGCTTTTCATTCCATTATAAATCGCAATGACAGGTAGTTAATGAATTACTATTTTTTCATGTCTTCAGATATTTCTTTCCTCGTGGTCAAATAGACGTTAAATAGAATTATCAGTCAATATATTAATTCAATGTAACTGGTACATCCTTTACAGCAAAATCAAATTAAGTATTAATAGTTAATAAGAAAATCCAGGATGATGTTATTACATGAACTGCATGCTTTCTGATTTTTAATTTTTATATGCCTTTAAAATTGTAATGCTTATAGTGCTTATAATTGGTCCTTGTTAGCATGCCTTAGAAAGAATGCTTTAATGAAGCTACATAACTTAGAAACTAAAAATACCTGTTTATTATTAAGAGCTACAATGAAAAAAAAGTAGTACCTGCCAGTTCTACTGCAGGACATGCTTCCACTGCGTAAAATGCTCAGTCTGTCATGCATGGTTAATGTTACACTAGATTCTCAAAAAGAACTGGGATCACAGGCAGCATAACTCACCATTCACAGCAGCAATACCTCCCTCATGAATTCCAAATTTTATTATGAATCTGATTTTTCTTTATTACTTCTGAGTTGTACCTAGAGACAGCTAACTGCAGACTATATTACGGCTGTCATTCCACCGAGGGTTTCTGGTGAGACCATAAACCAGAAGAGTTAACATCATACGATTTAATGCGATTTCTGACAAACTGATGTAGAATTACAGGTCTCTTGCGTGTAGGCATATATTTATTTAATGGTATCTTTTTTCAACCTGTTGCTTTGTATTTCACAGTAACACAAACTAAACATAAACACAGTAACCCAGCTAAGCTTTCTGAAGAATACCGTGCTTCTAACTTTGTCTAATTTTTAAATCGTAAATTAATCTGTAAATACCTCCAAGAGAAACTTAAAGCTGTCTTTTTTTTTCCTTTTTTTTTCCTTTTGTCTCAGCGATATCAGATGCTGGGTGTCATTCCAACTTTCGTATTGGAAAGGGAAACATTTTAAAGCCGGAAAAAATAATGACCCCGATTCTCCAGTGCAGCCCAGCTATTTTGCTTAACGATCCTGGCAGAAATCGTCCTTTAAGTTGGCATAGCTGGACACCTGCGGGACGGACAGATTTTGTGGAAGCCCAGCAGGCTGCCCTTCTCCTCCTCTCTCCTGCTGGCCGGGTGACAGGCAGACCCAGGGGGAGGCAGAGGGAGCTGAGGCCCCGCTCACCTCCCGGGGACAAGGGCAGGCAGCGTGGCCAGGAGCAGAGTGGAGGGTGCTGCAAGGAATGAAGAAGCCTCTCTCCAAATTCAGCGCTGTAGCTCTGGCTATAGCTTAAAGATTTTGGTTTTTCTGTGCCTCTCTAGTGTGTTGGCTTGTTTAATTTTTTTTAGCGTGCCTCCCTCACCGTGCTCCACGGGGGATCTCTTCCTAGAAAGAGTTTTCACTGTTTTCTTCGCGCACTTGGTGGCTCCGGACACCGGCGCTGCTGGCGGCGAAGCAGAACCGAAACGCCGCTCCCGGGGACAACGCCGGGCAGCCGCGGCGGGG
>NW_010409741.1:0-9067 GCF_000710305.1 Buceros rhinoceros silvestris
CTGAGTTCATGGTTGAGCACTTTGACCAACAGCTATGCCTTCTGCCCTGATCCATCATTTTTCTGACTACTGGGTTTTCTTGTGCTGCTTTGTCAGTTCTCCATCAAGTAACTGCAGATACTTTAAGCAGTACAAGGTCTTAAACTTTACAACAGTGTTCACCAATATGCATAATATAACTTATTTCCCATAAGTATTACACAATATTTCAGCGAAGTTCCTGTATCACAAGGCAGCTACGCTGAAATCAATGTCAAGTCAGGCACCTACACCATATTTAGTTAGATCTGGGGTATTTTAAAGAAGCAACCATAAACAGTAACTCCAGAATAAACATCTACAAAAGAACTAACCCTGTGCACTTCAAAGTCACGGGAAAGATTATCAGCTTTGGTGTTAGTTAGGTTGGGTTGTTAAGGCCCAGGATCTGGTTTTATTCCTTCTGCTCTGTTCCTTCTCTGCTCAGCTCTGCACAGACTGGCATGTGCCGCCTCCTAGTGCTCCATAAAACAGCATGGAGAACGGAACGACTGGAAAAGCCAAACAACAAGATAAAGTTTGAAAAGTAAAACTTCCCAACAGTTACAAGGTTCAAAAACCAGCCGTATCTCCAAAGAGTCCTCAAGAATATTAAAAAATAATAATAAAAACCTCAGTCTAAAGGAAGCTCTGACTTCCAAGTAAGAAATGTTATAAGATCAGGTACACTTCAGAAAATTCTGAGTATATTGTAGTGGAAAGCTGTAATTCAGAGGAGTTTTATAGTTTGCTTTAACCTCAGCAAAAAAAAAACCCTAAATTTTACTGAACCTTAAAACAAAAAGGCAGCAATATTTTTGGACATTTTATAAGGAGAACACTTTCCGGGGTCCTATGGATACGGAATGCATCGAGTTAGCTACCACAACTGAATCCAAGCCCCTAGCAAGACTTTTTAACAACACTATTTCAAAATTTAGTGATCAGAACTTCAAACACTGAAGTGCAGTGTTTAGATAGACGGTCCCTAAATAAAACTCATACATTACGTAGCACCCAAATATTATTAAACAGCTATATTCTGGTTTAGTTACAGGACAGTTCCATTTCTGAATATTATTTATCGACCAACTAGTGACAGGTACAGATTACAATTCTGCGATAACCAACAACGGGTTTTTTAGTATGGTTAGAAACACGTATATAGTAACAGATACAAGCAGATGTCTTATTGCATACCTATAAACAATATTACTTTAGTTAGGTAGCATATATATTATGCATAACAACAAAATTATAAATGATTCTTTCAAGGCTAGAGACCAATTTTATAGGTTATCAAGTGTTAGATTTGCCTTGTAAATTCTAAATGCCAAAGAGCAGTCCAATCAAGTTGAAACGTCTCTACAGAGCCCTAAGACTTGGTTACCTAAGCCAGGCACATGTCAGAGCAGTCTGCTTGCTGGCAGCAAACCTCTCTCTCATCCCAGCCTGCCGTGCTTTGGTTAGCCTCACAGAGCAGTCTTGGAAGTCAATTACCAAAAGCTAATACCAAGTCTTTAATTCAACATAAACCAAGCCTTCAAAAGCAGAGATCAGCCATGGGGCCGCTCCCCGGCACAGTACATTTCCCAGAGGCACAGACCAGCCCGTCAGTCCCTTCCAGCCCTATCGGCAACCAGTAGAACAGCACAGAGGGCATCCTGACTGGATGCCCTGGAGACAAGTGTTTTAACTGGCTGGTTGGGCCAAACGGCACATGCATCCTTCCCAGCTAAGCTGTCTTGTTTATTGGCAAGCGGTGTTCTGTGGCGTGCACCTACCTTTGCAGGTGGGTAGCACAGTGCTGGTGAGCGGGGCGGCTGGAGCTACAAAGTGTTGGCACGGATACATTGACATTCCACTAAGAAGGATAACTATTACGATAAAACTAAAGACTTCCATGGACCACTCAGTCACTGAAGGTGGATTCCCCTAATCCACGTACGTTATGCTTAAATACTTCATATTCTTTTCAGACCAAAACACTCAGATTCAGCTTTATGTAGTTGCCTACACTGCCAGATATCCCCGACCTACGACACTGGCCAGGAATACCAGTCAAAGACAAGTTCACACTGGTTTTCTTATTTGTTACCTGAGCAGCAGAAGTCAATGTATAAGATCACTCACAGACCTGCAATGACTCAATCAATAATGCTGCAGAACAAACCACAGAACATCAATTCCTACACGAAACAACCGAAGGCAAAACGCAAATACCGACATCGTGAGTGAACAGAGCTCCGTCCAGCACGAGCCCGAACAAGTCTGAAAATGGCTTTACATGGGTTTTACACTTCTGCCTGCTAGAGCACATTTATCACTGAAAGAAACTTCTCCTGAAGCACAGCTCGTCTAATTTGCAGTCGCCTCCTGTAGTGCCTGCCTTCCTCCCCTGTACCATACCAGGGTCATTCCGGGAGGATTTTTATCATCACTGGAGCATAGCAATTACTACTTATGCCCAAATAATACAGGCACGTCACCTATAAAACTCATATAGAAAGGTACAGAAAAGTTAAAATTCCTCTTAACAATTACTATAGCATGGTAAATCCCCCACAGAGAGCCAGGCCTTTATTCCAAGCCAACATTTCACAATTTCAGCAGAAATAGTTCCTACAGGGAAAAAAACGACTCGAAGTTCTTGCAGTGCAAAGCTGTCAGGTTTTTCAAAGCCATACAGGTAAGCTGCTCAGGCATAGTTAAGGGAATCTAAAAATGACTGTATGAGAAAGAACCGCATCTGCCCCAAACGGGCATAGCTTCAGGGTATCAGCTGTTAAATCCACACAGTTACAGCCGTGCACAAGCCTAGTGCAACCCGGTTCAAAGGACAGGGCCAGGCAACAGGCAACCACGACAGAATGAGCAGGGCAAGAATCGGAAGGCATGTCACTGATGCTGTCTTGTTTGCTGTGCTGGGGTGTTTGAGGGAAATTTGTTTGTGGAGAATTTAAATTCTCTGAATAGTGGAGTTTTATGTTTATACAAAATGCTTACAAATGTCTCTATTTCCCTGTCCCCCCCTCTCATATACACACACACTTTTACAACAGACGTTTTAAAGTGTTTCTATCAGAGCAAATACAACTGATATTGAATAGCACTGAGTAAAGTTTCTCAGTGCACAACCATATGAGATCCATATTAGCAGATTATATCAATGCAAAAGCCGTTAACAAATTGGACAAGCTTTAGTCATTTCTGAATGCGTGCAGCACAGCACATGAAATATTTCAAAAGATACTATTTCCAGTTGTATTATTTACTGTACACAGGAGCTGAAAATAATTGCAGAATCATTTAAGTTGGAAAAAAACCTAAGTTCAAGTCCAACCATTAATCAACTACACCCAGCTACTATTCTGATTTCTATTTACCTGAAAAACATATCTCTTTAAAAACTCCATCTTAAATGTCTTGTCCTAAATAAGTAATATTTCATAAACATTTCCAAAGCTGATTGGGCTGATTGTCAGCTTGGTCAAGTAGCACAGCATTAGAGAGCTCTACAGATCTTTAGCCGTGTCAAGCAATTAAGAATCTCAAGTCAGCATTTCCAAGACATGCACAGGCACATCTGCTACCTAAAGGAACCAGGGCGCTACTTTTTTTTAAACCGGTAATATGTTACGCTGTATAATACGATATACATATATCTGCACGTATAAACTCTTCATGCGCAATTGCGCTTCTTACAATTCCAAGAAGATTCAAAATTGTATCTTACCAAGACTGAACTCCAGCTTGGGCTCATTTGCAATTCTTTGAATACCTTTTAAGGTTAAGAAAAAAGAAAAAATTAGAAATAATTTTATTTCAATGTCTAGTTTTTTAATACATCGTAAAACTTTCACGTCCCCAATTCATGCTTCTACCTGCCACTGGCACCCAAGTAACATTTTAGGTTACAAACTTAGTGAGAGACGCCTTTGCATAAAATACTTCCCTGAAAAGAAAACCAAAATCAACCTACTTTTGAAGGAAGCTTTATTCTTTGTAGTAGAAACTTTTTATTGCTGGGAAAAGAAATGTACTGACCTACATATAAATCAAAGCAACAAACCCAGCTTTTTGGTTGGAAAATACCACCCTAATTCCTTTTCTCATATACCAAGGACAACAGGAACATTCTAGTTGTCTCCATCGCACAATTACATTCTAGTGCATATTTTACTGCAAAGGACAATATTTTCCTATTGCAGCAGGATAAAGCGCAACAGAGCTGCAACAACAGAAACATAGGAAGGACAGTTAAATAACACCGAGCTCTTCAGTCCTCTGCAGGAAGTAACTGAATCACAACTACAGTCTTAATGAACCTTGTAGAAATTAAACTGTCTCTCGTTGACATTGATGTATTGTCTCCAGTGAGCATTATAAGTATTTGCCAGTACTGAATAAAATGGTCAGATGGGAAGGACCAAGTTGGTATGTGAACAGAAATGCCAGACTTTTTGGATTAAAAATTAACAAAAAAAAAAACACCACCAAAACTTATAGCTGTTCTTGCACCATGAAAACTTGAGGTTGCTGAATAGTTCTAGTTTCACACTGTCCTCATTACTACAGCTAATTATTCAAGTCTGTGCAAGAAAAAAATACAGCTGCAGATCTTAGAAAAGCATTGGTCAGTAACAAAGAAGATTTTTTTAATATACTATTATTATTATGGGTTTTCTAAATAAAGTTATAACAAGTTTCAGAGTTGAACTCTGCCATTAGCAGAGTCAGCATATTGGTCTGGAACATCACTATGAGCACGCTGGATACAGACCTGATGAAGTAACTGGGCAACCGAAACACCGTGCCCAGTCCCCAGTGCACCCAACATGACCCAGCGTATGGCTATGGGCTTTCAAATCCCCAGGGTGCTTTTGTATCACAAAGAACAAATCGTGACGCTGATTTAAGTATCACTAAAGCTTCATACATTTATCAAACTGTATCTTAAACAGTAAACTGTATGTTCACACAAGGCACAAAAGAGGAAGAGAATATTTCTAACTAAACAATTTCTAAGTCTTATGAAGAAAACAGATTAGAGAGGTCATGAACACAGTAACCACACATTTGTTCCCCTGAAGGTTATCTTCATAAATCAAAATATATCACTTAATGATATTTGAGATAATGTCCATCATTAACTTCCTCCACAACTGCATTTTGTCAAGCAACAAGTTACACAGCATTATGTCCCCCGTGTGTGACACTATTGGTACTGCTACAGAGAGCAGGCCATTTTTAGAGTACCACTCCACACAATGAGTACGTGCGCTTACTTGTAAACTGCGGCTCTCCTAGACTGTCCACTTGGGATGAAGGGAGAAACTGCTGTGGTTCATCTGATGATCTCTCCTCTTTGATTTCCATGATCAGCCTCCGGAGCTGCTGAATTTTATGCTGCAAACCTTCCGAGTTTGCCTCTCCCAGTGCCACAGCCCAAGCTTCGCAATCTGGCTTTGATGCAGCTTCAAGGTAAAGATCCGGTTCTCCGCTCTGAAACTCTGCACTCAGAAAACACACACGTTTTTCAGAACTCTGGTTCAAAAGGTGGATCATGAAAATAATGATGTCACACAATTAAAACCATCACGTACACATTTCTTTTCATGGTCACAGAACCATGCACCCCATCCACCTCTTGACTCGAACCCCAGGTCTTTCACACGCGGCGCAGCACGAAGTCTATCCACAGAGTGGTTCCAAAGGCAATTAACGCATTGCTGCTGAACTAGGTGGCAGAATCAAACTGAAATTCTTTTTAAAGCACAGACTGCAGCCTAGCAGGTAGCTATCAGAGCTGCTAGCTCGAACAAGTTGATTTAGCAGGAGCAGCAGACATGGTTCTGACAGATAGTGAGATTCACCAGAATAAATGTGTCCATCATCTCTCCTATTAGAGCTCTCCTTTATGCTCAGCCTCTCATTCATCCTTGCCAGAATACTGCTCACCAACACAGGCAGATAATTTAGCGTGACATAGCTCCTCTGTGAAGACTCAACAGGTTGTATGTGAAAGCTTCTGACCTCATTACTCTCCACATGTTTGCTGTTCTGCCTGAAGTCTGTTTAATGACCAAATTTTCTAAGAACAAAAGAAAAAAAAAGAAGAATACAAAGCTGAAGCTCCCAAGAAATCCACATAAATAGCAAGGGTCAGTCATTTGATTATCACAGGAAGAAAAAACACCTCTTAGGCATTTAAAATTCTGTGGTATAGATGGCTTCAGAGTCACAAATCCAATGTGACATTTAGTGTCACACACCGAGAAGAGAAAATCGGGTAAGAAAGAAGAATCAATGCTTCTTTAAAAGAAATTGCCAACTGATTTAGAAACATAAACCCCTGTAAAACACCTGTGCTATTGTATGAATAAGGAGTGAAGTATTCAGTTTGACGGCAAAATGATTTTGACCTAAATAAGCTATAGATCATATCACTAGATGAAACAGAACACTTAAATGTTTTCGTACTTACTTCAAAAACCCAAATAACATAGAAAAGTTTTTTCAATAGAAAATGAACATAAATTCGGTTTTACTAACTTCAGCACCTAATTGTGGGCATTTACACACGTTATTCTAAACCCGTTTGCACTTCATAAACTGAGCATCTGCCACTTAACAATTAACTCCACTTTTATTGTTATGGGGGGAACAAAAGATGCAAATCTCAAGTCTGGAAGACTCTTAAAAACTGTGCTGGCACAAATCCCTGTGAACGTGGGACAAGTTTTTTGTCTGGGACAGATCTAAGGAAGTCTAAAATTGTGGCTGAAGCTGCTGCTAAGAATGCTGGCTAAGACTTCACATACCACTTGGACTACAGAATTGATGTGAAAAGACTGCAAAGAGCAGCAGAAAGCAAGGGAATGTGTTTCTGGCTTCACAAGTAAATTAAGAAGCGCTAATAAGGGTTCAAACTCTTGCCTCTAGCCCTGGCTCAGTCAGAGAACAAGGTATTCAGTTCTTGAGACAAGAACATTCAAAATCTGAGGGAGCTGCAGACATCCATCAGATCCTTATTGACACTCAAAATATGTGCTTGAGTGACCAAACCTGAACAAGCTTTACTGTTTGTCAAGGACTACAGACATACAAATTTCAGCTGTAAACTCTTGCGTGATCTGCTACTGCACCTGAGCTACCAAAGCAGTAACCTTCAAGAAGACTGGTAATTAGAAGAGCCAATAACTTGGCTGCTGCTCTGGTAAGATCTACAACAGCGCCGTGGTCTGCCCCCTCCTGTCACTGACCTCGATGATACAGAACTTTAGTTTTATCTAGTATTTTGGAGCTACCAGTGGGGAAAAAGAAAGGGAAAAAAAAGAGGCATGCAGTCAACCAACATGAAGACCAAAATTAAGCAGCAGTCATTCTAACAAAAAAAAAAAAAATATGGACATGCAAAACACCTGCTTATAAATTCAGTTTTTAAAAGCACAGACAATTTTAATAAAAGCAGTTTGGATATCCAAGATTCCTGTGCTAAAGAAAGACCGTCAGATAAACAAGCCAACACTTAACAGCCAAAATACAAATGCATCAAGGTGTTATTTTCTTTTTGCTCTTTATATTTAAATGTAAATGGGAATAGTGAACTTGTCTTGAAATATCCTACTAGCTAGATAAAAAACATCTGCTTTGAGAGGAAATAAATGTTTTGCAATTGAAATCAGGCTATTTATATTTACCTCTTAGCTGTGGAAATCAGACTGCTAAGCACAAAAGGCATACTGAATCACCCTTAATATGCTTGGAACCAGAAATGGATAGTGAAATGCAGCAGGAGTGGGCATAATTCACTGTATTCCCATCTCACAGGTGCCAGTTTTGAGATCTGGAAATTCATTCTAAACCGTCACTTCAAAACACTACAGTCTGCTATATTTAGATCTCTGGAGTACTCTGACAGCTCAGTTAGATTCTCAAAAGCAGATGAAAATACCTGAAAAATATTCATCACTGCAAATGTAGGAAGCTTTATCCTGCGGATCCGACAGTTGGTAAGTTATGTATTTCCCATACTGTTTCAGGGCGTGTAATGTTTATGTACAACCAGTTCACATACTAGAAGAAACAAAAAATGTCCAAAATCCACATGGGCAAAAATGTCTGTGGAAATAAAGGAGTACACAGCAGTTTTTCATATAATGAAGGTCGTCTCCTCTCTACTCTTCTCTCCCAGATTATACTGACTGTTATTTTAACTCAGCTGCATACCGTACACCCCGACAAGCTCAGACACTTCATTCCAAGCTTCAGCAGGGAGACAAGATTTAGTTTTATTTTCAGAAAGACTCTTTTCAGCTAACAGACCCGCAAATGTAATGAAGGCCTCAAACTAGCCACAGACATATTAGCAGAATTATCTTTGCATTGAAACACCCTAAACACAGGAATAGTTCATGTGTGGACAAAAGCACTTTATCCTTTACAGTTAAGGAGTTACTGTGGAAAATACAAGTACAGAAGCATCCTTTGGTGTGCTGTTACTGCTGAAATGAGTTACCGTGAGTCAGTGTTGGAAAGAAGTCCTGATCTTTTGCAAACACTCACTGTTGACTTCAACAGGCCGGTTCTTTATCTGCTATGCATTCCTAGTCTTACTGTTATGATATATTTTTTTAATAAGAGGACATAGAAAATTTTCTTAGTTGTTGTATGTTTTTAAATCTTACATCTACTTGGGAACCTGCAGTAACAGAAGAGTAATTTTCATCTTAGTGCTGGACATGCCTGATGAGGTTTCCAGTTAAGTGGCATAAACCCAGGGAAGATATTCACATAGTTAAAGACAATGATTTTCTTTGCAAAACAAACATAGCCCTAAATTCAAAGCAAGACAGTATATAGTTCTACCTTTATGTCTTTTTCTTCTTGAACTGAAGAATGTCTACATAGCTGCAAGAACCACCA
Source organism: Buceros rhinoceros silvestris (assembly GCF_000710305.1). NCBI lineage: Eukaryota > Metazoa > Chordata > Aves > Bucerotiformes > Bucerotidae > Buceros > Buceros rhinoceros. The sequence goes on from NW_010409741.1 coordinate 8,947, forward strand.
CAGGAACTTTTGACAGCTTGCATAAATTCAAAAAACCATAAAGAGTCTGAGGTCAGACACTGGGATGTTGGTGTAATAACATCAGTTACCTGATAGTGTTTGTCCTGACAATAAATTTTTA
>NW_010409742.1:0-2889 GCF_000710305.1 Buceros rhinoceros silvestris
AAGCGCCCGCTCCCTGCGGGTGGGGTTCTCTGCTTCTCCCGCCCTTCTCAGGGTAAGGAGCCTTCCCCAGACGCCCAGGGATGAAATAATTTCGTTTTCGTAGTCCCGGAGAGTGACTTCTTCCTTGTATGAGTAAGAGATTTATCGCACTGAAATACGGACCGGGGTTCAGAAGTTTTCTCACATACTGCAGAGGTGATAATGTTTTTGTCCTTGCTTTATTTGGTCTGAAGCGTGGATGATACATGTAAATAGAAACTCGGCCTCAGTTGGGTTTTAACCAGGAACACCTATGGCTTATTGTAAAGCGCTGCTTGGGATCATATTTCTCATCATTTTGCTTGAGGTGTAAGGTACTTTGAGAGAAAATTATAACCGCTGCCCCCCAAGCATACAATTTTATTTTATGTGCTGTACATAATTGCTGATTAACGTGACAAACTGTATGCAGTGGGGTTCGAATAGGACATGCAGACACAGTGGCGTAAAATTTAGTCATCTGTAAAATGCTATGGCGATACCCTGTGGTATTCGCATGCAAAGTGCCCGTAACGTAAATCAATTAATTTTCCGGGCTAGTCCTGTGAAACATAGAGGGAAGACCCGGTACTTGTCAGGTGATGTTTCAGCCTTATTAAAAACTTGTCCCTGGGGGGTGCAATGTAACCACGCACTAAGATTTGACAGATACGTGGGCCAGTCTGTTAATCTCTTAGTATCAGTTTTACAGCTGGCTTAAAGGACGTGGACCCCTCCTAGGGCTGGGATTTCATAGCACGGGTAGATGGCAGGTTTTGGAGTTGCCTTTCCCTGATCATGCAGATACATAATTACCCACTGAAACTTGGATATTTTTGAAGAAACCGGGAGTTCAGTAGTGCTTTCATCAGGCTGGTTTTGTTGTTTTAAATGTGCTATGGAGCAGTTAAAAATTAAATAGTAGATAGACGGTGTGCAGAGTCATTCATGTGTATTCAATCAGCAGGCATAAACCTTTAATTGTCCTTAAGGATCCTGATGAGGTGGCATTCATTTTTGTATTTAATTTTTGATAGCTGCCATGTTTTGTCACAGCTTTAGTATCACGGTGTATCTGTTGCTTTATTCTCAAACAAGGTTCTCCTTAGTTTCAGATAGCAAACAACCATTTAATTCTAGTTTTGTTAGGCAGCTTTTCTGTCTGTTCTGAAGAAAACATGTTACTTGTTAAAAAGCACATCACTGCTGCTCTGGTAGGAAAAAAAACATTTCTGGTTATTTCTTCTTTTTAAATTTAAAATAGAGTGTAAAAATCTGAGAGGTATGAAAAATTGTTCTTAGTATCTGCAGTGCCTCTTGCTTTTCAGCCCCCCTCCTCAGTTCCACCGTACTTCTGAAATGTTAGTTAGTACTTTAAGTTGTTTGCTAAAATGCCAAAAAAATGTTTTTTGACAGCATGACCTCCTTCTTTTCTAGAAAAATGGTGTGGCAGTTGCTTTTCGGAGGGAGTGGTGTAAGAAGGAAAGAGAGATTGATAACTTCCCTCTTCCATTTTTACTTTCATTTTTATTGCCTGACGTCTGTGGGTTGGGCGTGTTGTGTGCGTGTTTTGTGCTGGTTCAGGAGCTGCGAGGTGCCCTGTGCCGGGACTTAGAAAGGCTATTAATGAGCAGCCACCTTTGTGCCTCTCAGTCAGGTCAGCCCAGATGGCCATTCATCTCGGTAGAACAAAGTAGAGCTCTGGTGCAGATGATGTCATCTGGATTGCTGCAGCGTGATGTTTTGAAGGTCCAAACTTGCATGTGTATCAACCTAGTGTCATTGTTCTAGTTCCAAATTCACAGATGCTCTTCAAACACTCTGTCACTGTTGAAGTTTTCCACTATAGAAGAGTCTGTGCTGTGTCTTTCTCAGGGTTGTGGAATGACGAGTGATTATAACTAAAGGATGTAGAGTTTTTCAGTGTGCCACTCAATTATGCTTAGAATAATTTGGGATAAGCATTAACTGTCTTTTCTTTGAGCTGACTATCAAAAATAAACTTTCAACCTTTTATAGGTCAAATAAAGCAATTCCCATTTTCTTAAGATCTTGGCAACGTTTTGAAGTACGGCATTTTTTCTGGACTCATGTCTTGCATCATAGTTATTCATATTAATCAAGGTGGCTCAAAGACTGGATATAGTAAGTTCATAATAACACACTGTCTGCCAGGAGAAAACTGGGAGTATAGTTTCCCCCTTGCAGGGGAAATGGGTGTCCTTCTCAGATTGCGGAAGCCAGTTGTCTCTTCAGTTTGTGAAAGAACTTCTCCTTGTGAAAGAAGTATTGCAGATTTTAACATTGTACTTGTACAGTTCAGTTTTAAACATGAAGTCAGGTTGTAACAAGAGTAAGATTGTCTTGTTATCTCGGGGTCTGTTTGAGAAAATTACATTTTCCAGGCCGAAGATCTTATTTATGGCCTATTTTTGTAGAGCTTTATCCCATCAGATGGTCTACCTGAAGTTTTCTCTGCGAGCGTGCAGAAAATCCATGGAGCTGTGCCCTTTCCAGGCGTGCACCTGGGCTAGCAAAAATGTGAAATAAACGCAGCTAATGAATCATATTCCAGTGACACTGGAGGTGGAGTTTTGGTCTATGAGCCACCATTACAGCTCTTCGAAGAGCCACACTTGTCAGATCTTGACTCCCTGTGAAATGTGAGAGGTGGGAATTAAGCAGTCTTTGTCAAGAGTGTGTTGTTATGGACGATCTGCCTGTGTACAAATGGGCAAATACAATTACTCCGTATTTAGGAAAGGAACTAAGGCTTTTCTTCTAAGACAGCTACTTTGCTTCACAACCCTTTCTCGTAAAAAAAAAAAAAAAAAAAAAAAAAAAGTCTCAAAAACTATTAGACAAGACACA
>NW_010409742.1:2908-19348 GCF_000710305.1 Buceros rhinoceros silvestris
CACCGCTTTTCTTTCACAACCCTTTCCCGTAAAAAAAAAAAAAAAAAAAAAAAAAGTCTCCAAACATGTATGACAGAGGACACAGATCCCCGAGAGACATGCCAGAGATTGCAGTGAAATGCTTTTCACAGTTGCCACCCACTGATGTAAAACAAGCCGCTCTCCCTGCAAGATCTATCACTAAACGCTCTGTGGAGAGGTAGCGGGAGTTGCAGAGGGAAGGCTATTTTGGTCCTGGGTAGTCACAGCCCTTACTTGTGGTGTAGTAACGTGTGGTACTGAGATGCACCTTCAGTAGGTGTCTTCGGGTAGTGGTTGAGAGGGCTGTCCTGTCCCATGTTCGGAGCTGCTCCCTTCAGTGTGCATCTGCGGCGTGACTGAGCTGAGGTGTCTCTAAGAGCCGCACTCCTGTTCTCTGTTTTTCAGATGTTCAAAGTATCTTTAGTAGATTTAAAGAGTAAATAACACTTCGCATCTGAAGTGAGGTACATAGACAATTTTAATCTTATTGGGTTTACTCTGCTTCCATAATTGCATAGTCAAACATTTATGCAACTGTTGAACTCCATGATAAAGTACAAACACAAGGCCACGCCCAGGTACCTGCTGTGGATGGCCTGCAGCCTCCAGGGTGCTGTGAGCCCTTCCCAACGAAGCAGGCTTAAACAATTCTGAGATCTGAAAAACAATCCTGAATTGATCCCAATGCCCTTTCTCGGTCCCAAGAGAAATGTGGTTTTGAGCAATGTACGATTGTCCTTATGCAGAAGTGAGAATACTGATTCATTTTCCCTTTTTGAAACAGATTTGTCAAAAGGATTTTTAGCAAATTAAAATACTTTGCCAAGAAGCAGAATTACTCAGTAAGCAAAAGACATGTGAGTATGCAGGATTTTAATGTTGCACAGGAAGCTTAGTAATGGCTCTTACAAGAGCTAGAATCTGGTTGAGTTTTTGTTTGGTTTTTGGGGAGTTTTCTGAAATGTTTTATTCTAAGGTGTTTTAACACTTCTTTGTGCTGTATGGGATTCAGGAAGTAAAACAGGCCAGTTCCTTATCAGTGTCTTAGAGCCTGCTTAACTTTGTCACACTTCTTTAAGAGAATGTGTTTATAACAGGTAAACGTGAGTTGTAAACAGCAGAGAATCCTGGTTTAGCATTATTTCAGTAGTCTTGTTTTGCTTTGTGCATTTAAAAGTGGTTTTGGTTTGATGCAGAACTTACTGATGTCTGTTGGAGCTCTTATGCTCATTCCCGTGTTCTTGGATCATGCTCTCACAAGTGTTTGGCTTCACTGCATTCTCCTATCTGGCTTGGTTTTTAGAGAAGTCTCAATACTTGAAAGACACACAGGCAAAACAGTTGCAGTTTCAGGGTTCTTAAAAGATTTAGCTGCATTTTAAGTTAATGCAACTCTAATTTCAAACATTTAATTTTTGCTTTGAACAGCACAAATGATTACACAATATTGAACATCAAAATTTTGAATCCTTATTGATGATACATGAGGCAGCATCTACTTCTATGACTACTTTCAGCGCTGTGCTTGAAGATCAGGTACCACCTCTGAAACAGTGTTTTCTCCATTTCCTGTGCTGTCCATAACACTTTCTCTGAACGTACCCAAACTACAAACATCATGTCTCAACAGAGCCTCGTGAAATAAGATGCTTCTACTTCCCCAATGCAGCAAGGTCACATGCAAGGTTGATAACAGAGTGGGGAATGAAGACTATGAAATTCTTACTGCAGTCTTCTAACCTGTAGTTACGCCTCTCCTGAGCTCCTTTAATTATGTTACTTGACAAAATTAAGGGGTGAAGGACAAGCAAAGGAATTCATCTATTTACTGTCTGCCTAGACTCTTAAGTCTTATTTTGAAATAAATATCTGGACCATATCCTTTTGCCTCATAAAGTAATTTTTGTCCCTTTGGAGTTGCACAAGCCCATTGTCCATTAAACACCATATTAACTTTGAATCTGTGCTGTTTGACGGTATTCTGTAGCTCACTCGCTGTTTTTTAACAGTACGTTTATACTGTAGTTGTGTCTGCCTCAGTGGCTCTGAGGAAGTTAGATCTTTATTACTGGTTTTGGCAGGTGCCAGGGAAAAAAACCCCAAAACAACCCCCTCTCACACCCTTAAATTGTGAATGCTGAATCTCTTATCTCTCCTGATGTGCTGGACACAAAAACCCCAAAAGCATGACTTGTGAGTATAGCATTACATGGTGTGTGTGGGGATAGCATGACAAGGAAAGCGCTGTCTGTAAATAAGCCTAACATGGAATTGATCCGTTTGGAGTGGCATAGGAAATCTTAAACACTTCTAGTATAAGAGAAGTAGTTTCTCTTATAAATGGGAATCTGTCTTACGCGTGTAGTTCAGACAAGTCCTGTGCTGAGGTAGGCCTGGTTCTCCATGACCTTTGCAGCCCTGCGTGTGTGAGGAAAAGAATGGCCTGGTTTATCCCCATCTGTCCCCTTTCTCAGTTGTTGGTTCCTACCGCAGGACCCAAAGCAGCAGCAGGAGAAGCACAGGATACAGTCCTGAAACTGCAGTCATTTATTGCTTTTTTTATTTTGAAAGTGAATTCTTGCAAAGGCATCATGTGTCCCGAATCATTTTTTGCTCGTCCTTCAGTGTTTTCTAGGCTGTTTAATTCCCTCTCTCGTGGTGGAATTGAGGAAAAATGGGGAGCAATTTGCATATTAGTTTTAAACTTTTCCTTGCTTTCATACAAAGTTTTACAGGTTTGTAATGATCCATCTAATGGATTCTTCCATTTCTTAATTCAGCATCCAGTTCTTTAACCTGAATCTAATTTAAAAGGTAGATGTTTAATTTTCCAGTCATGTGAAGCCATGCTTTTCTGATACGTTTTATTAGCTTAATAACTTTCCTGAGTTATAGAGTCATGGTCCTCCCTTTTCCTATGTCTGGGCAGTTGTTCTCTGGGCTGGAAGCAGTGTAGTGCTACCGTCTGAACCGGAGAGAAGAGCTTCTGCATGGAAGCTGCCCTCCCACTGGGACGTTATGGGGAGATTCCTGTCATATGTATAGTGGTTTTAATATAGTTGCTAGAAAATTGTCTAAATCCATTTTCCTTTCCTTGTTTTAGAGTGAAGGTACTTGTGATGCATATTTATTCATGCTTAAATACCTCCTGTTTAATTAGCTTATTTTGTTTCCAGTGTTTGATGTGTTGCATCTAGTGTGGAATGGGATTTATCCCTTTTACGCACCGTGGAGTAGTGGTTTGCCAGGAATTCCCAGTTTTGGAGAGAGCTGCTCGAAACGCTGTTTGGAGCAAGTGACTCCTCTGACCTCTTCTTCAGGGAAAAGTCAGTCCGGAATCAGCCGCTCTCCCTGAGCTGCTGCTTTGTGCGCTGAGCGCTCAAAGCCAGCTGTAAGGCGCTGTGTGGATTAGCGCTTTCGGGGACTGTGAAGAATCTCTCATAGTTGTAATAATAAAGGTTATTTTCTTCAGAATATTTTCCCTTGCTCCGTATCCCTCTAAATGTGCTTCATGGCATTATTTTTGTGTGGTTTTTTATGGTTTTTATGTTTTCCTGCTTTAGGGAAATAGGATAATCCTCTTACCATTTTTAAAAAAATGCCCCGACTGTCTGTGATACTGCATAAATCTAGCAGCAGTGGAGTTCCGGGATTAATCCGCAGGTCTAGACCAGATAGTGGGTTTTAGTGTCAGGAAGGTCGTGCTGGGCATCAGTTCAATATCCAGGGCTCCAGGGTTAAACTCTGCGTTCTGAGTATGCTCTTGCTTTCGTAGGTGCAGTGGGTGGGAATGTCAATGTTCATCTTCCCATGCGTGGCTCATGTGATACTTGTTTCATGCACGTTGGGAAATCTTGTTTTCCCTTCGGGTCTACATTTTATTATGATGCTAAGTTTAAGCAACAGATTACTGCAAGTATTAAATCTCTGCCAGTCCAGTGCAGAAAAGCTTGATCTAAGATGAACATAGAGCTATTTTAGGAAAAAAAAAACCCATGGACAGTATAGCACTTGTACCAGGAAAACTGTCCTTTTAGGTTCTACTGTGCAGAACCTTTGCTTGTAGTTGGTGTTTTTATCATAATATACGGTCTAGATTTGCAAATACACCAGTGCCTCGTGAAGAACGGTGTGCTAGCACAGGGCACCCCTGTTGCTCTCCAAGCAACATTTTTCCTAATCTCTATGGACACGCAGGCACGAGCTTCAGTTTTGAAAGCACTGGGGAAGTTTTATATTTCACCGTGGATTACTTTTGAATTGAAATTCAGTTAAATTCTCTTAAAAGAGAACTGCCAAATTCAACAGCAAAGGGCTATAATTGTACAGGGGGGAAAAAGTGGAACCTTGAGGTGTTTCTTGTTAGGTCTTATGAAATACTCCAGGAAGTGGTTGCTGCACTAGGGCTTACACATCTCTTTAAATTTAAAAGTAGTTGTTTTGGTGATACCTGAATCACTAATTGATCAAAAATGGTTTGAGTGGTGATTGGTGCAGAGAGATCACCTTGTTCAAGTGTCACACAGCCATAAAGAGAGTATCTTAGTACATATGGTTAACCTTGAGGCACAAAACAGAGAGGAAGCTCTGCCTTCTCACCTTATTGCTCTAGAAAAGGCTAGTTTGGCTTAGACTGATATTTTTCAGGGTTTGCATCAATTTAAGTGGGTTGTGCAGGAATTTGTTAGTTTTCAGGTGAAATAATTGGCCTGTTCAGTGACTTTATGTTTCAAACTGTCATGAAATAATTCTTCCAAATAGGAATTGTCTGAAGAAAAGTTAAGATGCACTTTATTTCTGTGTGTCACAGTTATCAGTAGTCTGTTATCAAAGGCACTGATTTGCATTTGAGATATAAAAACTAGTTTTTAATACCTTGTCTCAATTTTACTTCTCACAGGTGCAAAATTTTTTCTTACTTGCACTTGCCATTGCTAAAACCTCTGGTCTTTTTAACATAAAAAAAACGCACAGTGACCTCTGAGCATTTTGAAAAATAAAATATGCATATCTTGCTTAATACCATTTCTAATTTACCACTTTTCTTGTTTTTCAGGAGCTTGAAGAAATCCGCAAGTGTGGAATGAAAAACTTCCGTAACATCCAGGTTGATGAAGCTAATTTATTGACCTGGCAAGGGCTTATTGTTCCTGTGAGTAAAAACTATGCCTTATTGTAATGAGCTTTAAAACAAAATAAGTATTGTTTAGATCTCATCACTCCACCGTTCAGTAGAGCTGCTGATGACCATTAGATAACTTTTTGCACCCTGACAAGAATGTTCTTTATTAATAGAAAACTTGGCTTTCAGAGTTGTGGGTTTGTTCAGAAGCATGTTGTCTCCAAATACAGTGTAAATTTACAGAGATGATACTGCAGCACCTGAAACATACTCTGGGCAGCAAAGGTGCTCCTGGGTTGAATTCTTGTCTCTCTTCAGACATCCTGCAAAATATTGGGCAAATCGTGTAATCTTCCTGCCGTATTTTATTTGAGTGTCCTCTGTGTTTTCTCTTAGCAAAGTCTGATGATGTTAATAGGTGTTTCTTATAACTAGTCTGAAGAAATAGCCCTGTATAACTGAAACGTGTTCTAGATGTCTCTGATCAATACCTGCCCGGGTGCTTCATAACCATAGGCTTGGTCTGACCCACGGCTGCAGCTGACGAGGGCTGCAGATTGGTGATGGCACTGGGTTACTTGGGAGAGGTGTTGGAAGGGGGAAGCACTTCAGGTTTGTAGCTTGTTACATTAAGCTTAAAGTTCAAAATCTACATCACTGTAAGAGAAAAAAAACCCTTAGGTATGAAGTATTTTATTCACTCAATAGAATTTTTTTTTTAACCAACTGATTTATTCCTAAGATAAAATTGAGTATTGGGAAAAGGATGCAAGGAAAAGGTCTGAATTTTCAGAGGTGAGCTTTTAAAAAGAAAATCTCTAGGCATTAATTAATGCCAAACCCACCACCACCACTTCAGTTTTTTGAAAGCAGTACAATCCTTTAAGAGAATGTTTACTAGAAGTAGATAGCCACTGTATTAGTCAAATCAAGAGGGATTCGTTGCTAAGGGGAAAGCAGGGCATCTAGTATGTTGAATTCCTTAGCTGAAAGTCACTCGGATTTTCACCTCCTGTATTTTCCACTGCCATGGCCTGTGCTCCCTCCATTCCAGGAGCTGCTTTGGTAAGTCTGCAGCGATAGAGGCTGTGCCACTAAGACATCAGTTCTGCTTCTCCTTGGGTGCTACAGGAAAGGTCGCCCAACCAGCGTAAATCAGTCCTTTTAGTGCAAGCCCCTGAGCCATGCCTCTGCGTGGTTAGTGGGAATTCACGTTCCTGCAGTCGGATTGCACAGGCTGTGATCACGGCTAGGCCTCTGCACTTCAAATGCTGTAGAATACAGTTCGTTTACTGTTATATCTGCAAGTGTTTCCTGGAGTGGTTGTGTGTACTGTTGCAAATAAAGCAAGTGGGATTTTACATTAAAAATTTGACAGATCTGAGAAACAACAATGCACTTCAATAAGCCGCTCTGGTATTTGCAGTTTGTGCGTGACAGTTTACTGCTCTGATAATACCTTGAATCATTGTAAGGTTGGTAAATATGACTAATAAAGCAAAACACTTGTTAAGTTTTTGTTGATGTACCCTATTTTATTCTTGGGAGCAACTGTTAGTTTTTAAGAGTGCTCAATTGGGAAGCAAATGGAAGGTAGTTTGTCAAATTCTTTTCCTGTTCTAAACTGTAGGAAAAGGTAGTTCATGCACTGTGTGTAGAAAAGGTGCACTGGCTGATTTCCACATCAAAACAAGACTGTCTGCTCCAGCTCCTTGCTCTTGTAAGAGGTGCTGTTGGTGTACCATGAATTTCATTTCCCTTAATCCAAATTGCTTGCTCTGATCAAACTTCTGCAGAGTAAAAATACTCCAGGTGAATATGAGTTGCGTTTGTCGCTTGCGTTTCAGTATTTATAATTCTGCTTCTCTCCATTGTCAGTGTCAGAATAAATATAACAAATAATTAGAAACTAATTGCTTGAATAGTCTTTTGCCTACTTAAAATGTGAGCGATTCTTTACATACATTTTTGATTCAATTTATTGGTGAGTTCTAGTGAAGAACTGTTCTGACTGAGAGTCAAGCAGAAAAGGGACATTTTTAAGCCAGGTCAGTTCCTGTCTCAGTTCACTGAACATCCTCATAAATTGCAGCATGCGACAGAGGCAAGAGCAAGTGAGCTGTGGGGGGAGAGGGCACTAAGTGCTTTAGTTGTCACCATCCCCAGAAGTTACCTGTTAAACTTCCAAAGCTTTTGGGATTGCTTGGATAAAAAGGATTTTAAAGCCGATCTAGATACCTCTTCCTTCAACCGCAGAAATTGTGCCATATTTCTTAGAAACGCACAACCAGACTTCTCCTTCTAGGTGACATGGAAATTAAATGTTTTCTGTTGAATAATATTTTAATAGGGCTCCCCACCCCAAAATACTTGTAAACCTTTTTTAACTTCTGTTTCCTGATTGCAGGGAACAGTTGGGTTGCTAATGAAGAATGTGTATGATTATACTTTACACCAACTGGAAATTCTTATCCTTTGATTCTTGTTCCCAGCGTGTTTGGAAACACTCCATGCCATAGCTACTGTTTTCAGTAGCTGTGCAGAATGTGCAGTAGCTTTCAATGTAGCAGTGGTTTATTTTTCTTCTGCGGTTAGTACTTGAAGCAGTATCAATAGTCTAACGGGTTTTCTAAATTGAGATTCTGGGCATTGTTTTCAGTTTCAGCATGAAGAACTGCTTTGCTTACTTCACGGTTCTCTCATCACGCTCCTTCAAAAATGATCTGATAGAGTGGGAGCTAAAACTGCATACAAATCCAGGATGTTCTCATCGGCAGACACCCTGAAGATCTATCTTTAGTACCAATGAGCGCTCAGCAGATTTTTGTGTAGTCAGCACAGAAACATTCTCAGAGCATAGAGGGAAATCTGACAAATCACATTTCTTTGCTGTTTGTACCGCCATGTTGAGAGACACGTAAAGTAACTAGATTTAGAGAAACCTGTTTTCCTTGTCAGGCTTCCTGTTTGTGTCTTGGAAAGGGTTTACAATGGTTTTTTGAACAACAAAGTTGGGAATTACTTATTAGGTAGAACCTTGAGTCTGGAGTAAACAGCAGAAGCGTCAGCCAACTTCAGAACAGTGGTGACTTGCTTTCTCCAGGGTAAATACAAGTGTAGAGGTTGTATTGCCACTTTCTTAACAAAGAGTTTTTAACATTTCCTAGCACTTAGACATGGTGGTATGTGTTGGGATAAAGGGCCTTTGAAAGAGATTATTTGATAGATGGAAGTCTGGAGCGTGCTTCTTCTGAATTGCATCCATTAGAATATGCAGATCCTTGACATTCTGCCTTCTTGTTGCAGGACAATCCTCCGTATGACAAAGGAGCCTTCAGAATCGAAATAAACTTCCCAGCAGAATATCCATTCAAACCTCCTAAGATTACGTTTAAAACAAAGATCTATCACCCTAACATCGATGAAAAGGGGCAGGTTTGTCTGCCAGTAATTAGTGCTGAAAACTGGAAGCCAGCAACCAAAACTGACCAAGGTAGGACTCCATGTGGAGAGAGAACTGGCTGTCGATAAACTTTGCATAATGTTTAAACTTAAAGCTAATGGTGTTCCAGCTTGTCAGCTGGTCACTGCTCTTTATGGCACGTTCGTTGTCATAAGGTGTGTGTCACAAATCACGTGTTGTGATCCCAGTGTGCAACTCCTTTGGAATCCGTCACGGGGACGTAAGGTGATGAGACTGACACGTGGCATTTCTACCTCCAGGAAGCCATAAAACTTCTCCTGAATGAAGAGTTCATTAAGGTGGTGTCCTCAGCTACTGAAATTCTGGTGGTAGTTTGTGGAGGGGTTATTTTGTGTTTCTTTTTAAACAGTGAATTTATAGTCCAGAGGTGTTCGGTACCTTCCTGGATGTTTGAAAGAAAGGGCCGAGAACCTCAGGGCTTTGTGTGTTTTATAATCTCTGCCACGTGGTTCAGTGATTAGAACATACGGGTTGAAATATCTAGGGAGTCATAAACAAAACCTGAAATCATAACACAAACTGACTCCTAGTCCTTAAAAGATCAGTGCTGCGAGGCTTACTGCCTGTAGTGGCTTTGGGTAAAAATTGGAGTATTTTAAGGAAAAGTTTCTCTGAGTTCTGTGGCAGCCTGCTAGTGTGATCTGAGTAGGTTTTTTCTGTTGTTGTTGCTTCCGTTAGTGGTTAGGGTGAGAATTTAATGTTTTCTGGCAGGTAAGGGTTAGTTTGTTAGTAAGCATTTATTGCTGTACATATGGAAAGAGGAAACATCCTTGCAAAACCTGTGTATTTCTTAATATCATTAATGCAAACAAGCAGCAGTTCAGTCCAGTGCCAGAGCTTCAGTGACACTGAAGCTTCTTGCTTTGTAGGAGAAAATATTTCCTTCTTCCAGAGTCCTCTTTTAAGATGGTTTTCACTTGAACTTTGTTCCTCCTAGTAAACAATGCTGTATTAAGATTTCTTTTCTTCTGTATACTTCTGTATGCTAATAAAACTCCTTACAGTTTGCATGATCTTTCCCCAAAGGCAAAATAGGAAAATTCCTGTAGTTGTGTTGGAAAAGATCAAGGAGTTGAATGTTGGGGAAAGAGGAGGTGGCAGCAAAAAACTTGTCAAACTCAAATAGGTCACTGAAGATCTTATGATCTGTTGTTGATTCATCCCAGGTTAAACAGGACAGAGACCCCTGGGAAAGGTGAAATGGAAACAATGTGTAGAAGGTTTCTGTTAACACTTAGGAGTTGTTTTTAATCTTTACCAGCCTTCCCTAGTTACGTAAAGGAAAAACGTGTCTCTACCGAGCTTGAAATGCAAGTTGGCATTAGTTGGAACTATGGAAGCAATCATTTGCGTGCAGGAAATAATCTCTCCCTGCGAAGTAGCAATTCCCTTCTTATCTGAGAGAGTGAATAAAAACTGTGCTAAAACCAGAATTTGGATCAAACCGAGGGTACCAAAATACTGCAAATCTCTCCATTTCTCTTGTTTTGGGGTCTTTTGTGCTTTTAATGCTTTCTTCAAGAAGTTGTTTTAGTGTCAGTAGTTACTCCATCATGGTATGAACCTCCAACACCACTATTACAGCGCAGCTTAAGTGTCTGTTCCTTTCTCTCCAGAACTCCTGCACTGAAAATTAAACTTCACTCTGTTGGCTGCGCAGGCCTTTCTCAGGGAAATAACGCAGCACTACTAGTACCTCATCAAAGAGATTGCGTTCAATCAGTCAGCTGGCAAGAGAGTGGAAAGATTAGATGTATCATAAATCATTAACTCACCTGTCATGTACTAAACATGCATCTTACTGCTGTATTCTTCATTAATTTATGCTTAATATTAAAACAGACTGTGACGGTACCATTTTAGAATGCTGCAGTTATTGAGGCACTCTTGTCAGACTACTCCATTTTTTTTTCTGGCTTGTGTTAAATAAGTTTAATAACACAGTAACGCTTTCTGTGTAGTGTTTTACCGAGTGAAAAGGGATCGTCACGGGCAGTACTGATGCTAGTTCCATATGTAGTCATTAATGCGATGACAGTTGTCACAAGCCCAGCACTGGGCAGTTCCTGTGCAGTAAGCTAATACCAATTCTACATTCCTGAGATGGTTTGTTCAGTATAAACTCTTATTCGTGCTAAGAAATGTTCCCGCTTAGTGATACAGCCACCAGCGTATTTCTCTGAGTTTTGAGGATCTTCGTTCCCCGTTCCTATCAGGTGGGGGAGGAAAGCGGTATGAGCATGAAAAGACTGATGCTCTGAAAGAAGCTGCTCTGCTATTCCAGCATCTAACAGAGTGATAAGTGTTGGAAGAACTTTCACTGCAAAACCAGTCAGACTGCTCAGCAGCAGTTTCAGAACAACTGACAGACATGTTGCGCTTCCAGCACACGTAGCTGAGTTGTGGAGCGCCCTGTGCTGGATGGTGTTGGAGTTCTGCGTGAGCGCAGGAGGCAGCTGGCTCTAGTGTGCAGGGCAGGAAGTTAACAGTCTTTTGCTACCCTTGCCTGAAAAACTCCTGCGGTGCTGCTTTGTGTCCCTGTGGGTAGCCCAAACTTACCTCAAAGGGAATATTGGTGTCATACGGTGAAATGCTGCTGCTTCTGTGTCCCCAGTGGCTGTGGCCTTGCCTGGTTACACATACACCTTTTAGTGGGTGGATATGAGAAATCCTGGTTGTTGTGACCGATTAGCTTTAAATGGTCAAGAGAATGCATACGAGGAGTATGCAGCACTGAATGTCACTGCAGTACACAAGGTTCACGGCCGAAGTGTCAAGTACAGTTCAGTTATTTTAAGAATGACATTTCCTTTGACAGTGACGGGAACGTTGATGACACGGCTGTAAACAGTGGGTGAAAGGCGTGTTGCGGTTCTTACCCATTTGTTGCCTGGTATATCTCTGCTATGGAGATATTTGGCAGCTTAGAGTAAAGGGAAGAGTTATCCCCTGTTTCTAGGGGAAGGAAGAGTCGTAGAAGAATAAAGCTGGAAAAAAAGTTCCTAAAGGCAGGCACAGTTACAGCTGCATCCCTGTGACGGGTGTTAGGGGAAAATGTTTCACGGTGGAAATTCCATCTTTACCCAACCTCTTTTAGATGGCCTTGCCTGTGAAACGGAGTTTCTTAGCCACTGGAGGTTATTTCAGGTAGGATGCCAGTGACACAGGAAATAATTTGTAGTGCGCTTTGGTCTCTGTTGAAGTTGATTTTGTTTACAAGTGGGATTTTCTGGTGTTCACTCAGTCATTGAACTAATCTTGGCGTGTTGCGATAGTTCATCCGTGCTCTGCTCTTGGAAAGACTCTCGATTTATGGGGATGTATTTAAATGCAGTTAAAGCTCTTTTCTGGCTGGGGAATTTTGCATACTTTTGGATTTGTAGCAATTAACCATCTTGGTCTCTGACAGTGTTCGTACTTCTTTTGACAGTAATCCAGTCCCTCATAGCACTGGTGAATGATCCACAGCCCGAGCACCCCCTGCGGGCTGACCTAGCTGAAGAATACTCTAAGGACCGTAAAAAATTCTGTAAGAATGCTGAAGAGTTTACAAAGAAATATGGTGAAAAGCGACCAGTGGACTAAAATCTGACACAATTGATGTCAGCAACGTACGCTAGAAGATCGGAGCAGTGCATTTGAGACACCCCGTAAAGCAGGACTCTATGGAAAATTGACAAGTGCCACCTTTCGGTGTTAACTTGTGGCTGATACTAACTTTCTACAGTTTTCTTAATCAAAAGTGGGCTAGGTAACCTGTAAAGAAAGGATTAAAATTTAAGATGTTCTAGTTCTGCTTTCTTTGTTTAAAAATCACTGCTTCAATATACTTTAAAGTATGCTGTTTTCTTTTTCTTGTCAGAATTTATCAAAAATATCTTAGACTTATATTCTGCCCTTAAATTGAAAAGGTTGTGGCTGTCATTTCTTATTTTTCCCTGCAGTTCCCACTATCTTGAGTTCACTTAATTCTTCATTGAATTTTATCCCCCTCCTCAAACTGATGTCTTAGGAAAAACCATCCCAGTTCTGGCAGAGAATGATTGAGTGTTTGGCAGTTTTGTTTACTTTCCTTTTTAAATGTTGCACTGTGCTTTGTGGGACTTGTTGCAAGTTCCCCTTAACTTCAGTTTGTAACATAATAAACAAAAAACAAACAAACCCCACAAACCCAATCAGAAACAATGTCCAGGTCTCATGTAAATCTGGCTGATGTTACCACAAAATGTTTATTAAACGGGGAAACCCAAGTTTCTGTGTGTGTCATTGAATTAAAATATGGCTCATGTCCTGCTTTTGGAAAACTTTGGAAAAAAATTTCTGTAGCAAACGAGTAGTGGTTACAAGCTTCTTTCACTGCTGTTCTTAATACCTCTGCAGAGCAGCGAGGGAAACGTGCACAGGACAACATTGCCGCCAGCTGGGAAGAGACTCAGAAACTGGGAACCAGGAGGTACCAAAGCGATAAACTGGTTTTTGAGATAAAATTTGGTATTTCAGAAATGTTAATTTTGAATTCAAGTACTGAATCTGACAGCACTTCTGGCCAGCTTAGAACACTTTTCCATCAGAATGCGTGAGAAAACATCTGTGTTTTATGGGATGGCACTTGTGCCACTTTCCCGCCGAATTCCTGTACAGTTCCTGCTGGACATAGTGTGAGGGTGGGCTTAAGCAATAACCTGTAACCGAGTACGCTTCACCACCGCTGCTCCCGTGCTGAACCCACACCGGTGAGATGATTAGCGAGTACCTCAAGTGTCATTGTAACGTAATCACAGAGCTGTTCTCCCGTTGCTGCGGGGCACACCTGCGCCTGCTGAAGGAAGCTGTTTCTGTTTGGGACGGAGCATCCTTTGCTGTGTCTCCTCGCTCTTCTCCTGGCTGCCTGTCTTGCTTCCCCACTCTAAAGTGTGATCATGGCTCCACAGTCAAACTGCCACACAATCAAACTGCCGCCTCCTCCTGCCTGTCCAGCTGGGTGTGTTCCTGAGCAAACCCGTTTACCTCCGGGAACCCACAGGGATCTGGGAGCACGTAGCATTTCGATGTGCAGGAGCTGAGTTAGAAAATCCCTTGCTCCCAGGTGTGTCTGCACTCCTGAATTGGTTTAGCACAGCCTCTGCCTTTGCGACCTTTCAGAACTAGTGTGTCAAGCGGTGGGTCTCTTTGGTTTTAATGTCTTGTATATTCGCTCTTTCTTCACTCATCCCTCTCCTCTGGCTTTCATTTCTGATCCAGTGTAAAAAATGACAGCCCAGTACCTCACCTCTGAAAGTAATTTTTTTTATAAGTTAGGGAGCTCAGACATTTTATGTTTAAGTGTTCTTAGACGGATTCTTTGGCAGGTAAATAAAATTAAACCACATTCACCTTATTTACAGAAACTTGCATTTCTAAGTGTTTTCAGGCTTGTGAGAGCACAGTCTGTTACCAAATTCTCACATTTTTGTGTCTCCATTTGCAGGAAGCTAGTACTCATTTTGTTTCATTCACTGTCACTCGGATTCATAATAAAATAATGCCAAATTATCTGTCAAACTCAAGTGTGTAACTTTCGCGTCACGCGAGTCGCTGTACCTCTTGATCGCATCTGTTAGCATGGGAACTTGCCACTCTGAATTTCCTTCTTGTTTAAAACAAAGCTGTAGCACTAGTTTGCTGCCCTCGTTACTACTCGATAGTTCACGTG
The DNA here is from genome assembly GCF_000710305.1 of Buceros rhinoceros silvestris. Taxonomy (NCBI): domain Eukaryota; kingdom Metazoa; phylum Chordata; class Aves; order Bucerotiformes; family Bucerotidae; genus Buceros; species Buceros rhinoceros. The sequence continues at coordinate 17,228 of NW_010409742.1, forward strand.
CTGGTTGTAAGCCTCGCCGGTCAGAGGCTGCGATTGTCCGCTGCAGCGTGACTTGGATGCCGTGGAAAGGGAACAGGAAGGGCTGTGTAATTCGAGGAACTGCAGCCGATTTGCGCAGGGCACAGCAGTGCTACACCAGCTATTCCCATTTCATCTGCAGCAGTCGCAGAGAAGACAGATACTGCTGTCAGTTCTCTTGGTGTGTTCCTCAGTTCAATTTCTAAACTACGAGAAGTGGGACGTGAGTGGTGGCTTTTGTAGGCAGCCCTCTGGAAAAGGAGATAAAGACTGTACTGCATGGTGGAAGTCTGAGGAGAAAAAAATTGAGGTGGGAAGTTCTATGTTAACTCAGGAAATCACACTCTTGTTCCTCTGGTTCCCTGAGCCACGCAGAATTCTGAACATGCAGTTTAATATCCAAAATAAAAACAACGCCTCGGTGAAAGGACACCCAGGAGTACTGGTATAGGCTTTCTGCAATTCCATTCTGCTATCCTAATAAAAGTTGCTCTCAAAGGCTTTGTGGCATGGTTTTATTTTCAGAGAGATTTGGGGCTTAGACCTTTTCTGAAATATCCTGGTACAGTGGCCGTCGTAGGTAGTGCTCTGGGTGTTTTTCACTTGAACTCAGTGCTGTCTTTAAAGCTTTTGTAGAACCTCTGGGAAACTTCCTTAGCTCTGTACCCTGTTCCCTGTTGGATGTGTGTTTGTAGTTCTTTATTAATTTCTCTACTTAAAGCTCTCTTGCATTTAAAAGAAACTTTGGGGGTTAATGCTGTTCATTTAAAAATAGGGAACATGCAAAATACTTGTTTGTTTGTCTGTTTGCAGTGCAGAACCTGCTTGGGTAAGCCAGCTGGCGGCTTGTCAGGGTTCCCCAAACAGAAAACGGGCACAACAGTCAACGGGCGTGTGACGTCCTGACGGTTGAGCTCAGAGCGAATTCGTCGGTGAGAATAGGGAGCAATTTAAAGGTTAGAAATAAGGTTAAACAATGTCCACCAAAATACAGTCACGAGGCAAAAAGCTGAGCTCTGCTGTTCAACAGCCGGTGTTGCTGTCAGGCGTATCCCTGCACGGGAGTAAAGTATCGTGAGTCACTAGATGGCACTGGCGGGTCCAGCTGCGCGGAGGAGCTGCAGCTCTGCCATCTGGGGGGTTTTGTTCGCTCTGGCCAAGCAGCAGGAAAATTCTGCCGTCGAACACCAGTGGACAAGCATCAGGAGTCAAGTCATTCTAGAAGTAACACTGCTCGCAGCTGGCTCGGCTGCATGGCACAGCCCTTACGTGATACAGAGGATGGGTTTTTAAAAACAAACCCGTCAGATACCAAGTTAATTCTGTGACAGTAATTTAGGAAAGAACCCAGAAGGATATTTTCTAAAGCATCCTTGATGTTGTTTTCATGTCTGTACAGAACAAAAACGTCCTTGGATGTTTTATAGGGAAGGTCAGACAGTTCCCAATAACGAGAGAGAGACGTGTCCTTCCAGCACTCGGCAGGCAGGGCCGGGAAGAGCAGACAGGCGAGGGGGTTGTTTGCTCTCCAGCTGTAACTAAAACCAAAAGCCTCCTGAAGCATTACAGTAGAAAAAGGCCTGAGTTTATTTTTCACTAAAAGAATGATGACCATATTGACATTTTTAATATTAAACAAATGGTTAGCCAGAAGTGATTACATAAAATAGACCACTTTTGTGCAGAAAATGAGCATGAACAACCTAAAATATTTTTCCCATGTGAACCATTACATGTGAGAGACAGGGCTACAGTGAAGAACGCTGTTGAACATATCGGTATTACTAGGGCTTGTCGACGGCTGAATGCTTTGAGGGCAGGAATAAAAACGGACAAGCAGAAGGACCTTCTCCTCTTGTTTCTCACTGGTGCACGGCTGTCCCACGCGTTACTCACGAGAGGCAGGGCAGGAGCAGTTGCTGGCAAGCTCCTGTATGCAGCAGTTACTGAAATAGCAGATGGGTCAACAGTTGCTATTCTTGAAAAGTCATCCAGGAAAAAAAAAGAAAGAAAAGGCTCTCTGAAGGGGCTGTGGCTGCTGTCACTTTCCTACAGTGGCTCTGTGCCGGGGGGCAATGTAACTAGGAAGAGCCAGAATTCCTG
>NW_010409742.1:19444-21492 GCF_000710305.1 Buceros rhinoceros silvestris
CCAAGGCTGTACTTGGAACGCGGCTGCAGATGTCGCCGTGCTAAACCCCTGATCTGACTGCTCTGAGCACAGAAATGCCCTGAAGGTAACGTGCCCCCCACGCCCCTTGCTATCGGTGAGCAGATACGAGTTGGGGGCAGGGACCATGACCGAGTGCTTTAACACCCAGTGCTGAAGGGTGCCGGGCCTCCCTACACTGAGCGGTTGCTCTGAAGCAGCACTTGCTTCCTAGTGTGTTCCTGTTTCTGCATTTAAGTCCAACAACTCAGGGTGTTGGTGTGATCCTTCAGTCTCGCAGCAGCGCGTGTCCTCATGCTGCTCTCCGTCACGTTGGCAGGAGCTGAAGCCTGGGAGGACAGCTGGGCCGTGGCTGCCATGCTGCACTGGGATGGCGTGGAGTGGGTGATGCAGAAGAGGTTTGTCACATTCAGAGGAGATGATGCGGCCTAAAACCTGCCAGTCAGGGCCCTGAGTTACTCCCTGAAGCTGCTCACCGGGTATTGCTCTTCCATGAACATCCTAAGGCCGTTCCCAGGCTGTTCACAGCTCCTGTCGGCTGCACCAGGAGATGTTACACCAAAAATGGTGGTCAGGCTTCTTGGGACATTAGTAACTGCCTGTCTTCAGGGTATGAATAAACGTGTGTATGTATGTATATTTGTTTACTTAAAGATCTTTGAATGAACACAGCTGGATGTTCCTGGTTTTGTAATGGCTCTGCAGCTCTGGCTTAATCAGTGTCTGGAGTTCGTGGAGGCGCTCCCAAGACTGTGAGAAGTCATCTGGTCCTTCCCCACAGCCACCAACAGGTGGGACGCTTGGGTACCCGGGATGCACCATCAGCTCAATCGTTACTGTCCGGTTCTGTGGTGTCGGGTGTGTGGGCGAGGGTGCCTTGGAGGTGAACTCCATGACGGCGGTGTCGATGGCGCTCCCGATGTTATTGACAGACATGTTCTTGCCCATGGTGCTCAAGCCTATGTAAATGTCTGGCCACCTGCAGCCAGAGGGGGGGACACTGACATTAATGCTAACGAGGGAGTTAGAAATAAGAGTCTGTTACTTCCAGTGGATCAGGAATTTTAAAAGTACCTAACACTTAAGATAGAAAAGGGGGCAGGAGGAGTGATTCTAAAACTATAAACAAAGGTAAAACCAGAACTACAAGCCATGAATGATTTTTTTCTGTTTTGAAACCAGGATCCTATTTCAAGCAGCAGCTCTTCAGTCTGACAGGACTTACCAGCAAAGCCCCAGTACCAGCGCTGCTGTTATTCCTGCGTTTACATGTCCTGCCTCACAGCACAGGGGTTGTTTGGTATCTGCGAGCTTGCAGGTGCATTTTGTTGGCACAAAGGGGAAAAGCTAAACTGAGAAATGCCACGCTGTCGACTGCCTATTACTAGGCCAATTAGACACCGAACAGTAACCACCTCTGGATAATAACGCTTGGCTCAGTGGAAGCAGAAAGTGTGACAAATGAAGGAACCCACCCTGCTATCAAAGCATTCTTCTAGAGTGCATCAGAGAGACAAAACTGCAGACAAAATGTTACTCCTCAAGACCACGCAGCTGAGGGAATACCAGTGAGAGGCAGTAGTACTTCTTATGTAGCTTCCACACCATTTTTTGTTCGAGTCTGGCTACAACCCTCAGAGCTTCTGGCAAGGCTCAGGCATGCCCTGCGGAGCTGTGCACGTACACGCGAGGGCAAATTGGGGAAGTTTCTGGCAGAAACCAAGGCTGGAGACTTTGCATGCACGATCAGGGAAGAGCCCAGCTTGAGAAGAGGTTGCAGGACTTTTAAGAGAAAAAACCAGCTTTTTTTAACTGTAAACTGACTTAACTCGCTAATGCCTCGTCGCGGTGCGGGAGGCACCGTCCTGCGCTCACCAGTGCCACGAACCGACCCGCGTGGGCTCGCTGCGCTCGGCTGGCACTGAGCTGCCGCCCTGCGTTCCCTGGGACCTCGGCTGGCCGCGCTCTGCGCCCTCTCCCAGCTCTCCTCGTGGTACGTGTTTGTTTTGTACGTGTGTCGCAGCCCGCAG
>NW_010409743.1:0-21953 GCF_000710305.1 Buceros rhinoceros silvestris
GTCCTGCCGGAGAACGCGTCCCCCTCGTGCTGTGCTCCCACGCAGACGCGAGCGCCTGCGAATAAAACTGCTCCGAGTTACAGGAATCGGTCACTTCGGGGGGCTGTGCTGTAGTAGAACACGTAGAAGGGAATAGTAGGAGTCTTATCAGACCCTTTAAAGAGTGTCCTTGAGATGCTTGCGAGCGATTATAGGTTTTACAGCTTTATGATAAAAACCAGTTTATTCAAGAATATAACTATTTCCCTGTAAACATGCTGAAATGATCCTTCAGCTTTTGGTGCAGAAGCAATGGAAGGAGCCGTTGCTTGGTTGTTGGATAGATCTGGAAGAAGCCTGTTCAATCAAAGCAGTGCGTCTTTAAAATAGTGGGCTTTAGTTCATGGAGTTGTTGCATATCTCTTGTTTTAGTAGTGTTTATATGTGTTCTAAACAGTTACTGTAGCAAAACTCTATAGCAGTGATGGCTAGAAACTGGAAAACGTTATCTCTAGAATGTTCCCAAGATGATAAAAGATTTCCTTTCCAATTTTTCCCAAGTAGGATTTAAACCTTACCGTTATCCTTGGTTAAATATTTAATGTTCTTTTAAAAAAGAACATAAGAAGATGTCTTAAAAGAAATTGTTAATTTAGAAAGTCTGCTATTAGAAAATTTTGTCTGTATAAAAATTTGAAACACCAGAAGAAGTAGTTTAAAAGTTAGTTCTTATTTAATGAGACTTGAATATGAGATGCTGTCTGTAAGGTCATTTGGAATCTTAAGAATCAATTTATGTTCTTTGTATTTGTATTCCACGTTAGTGCGGACTTTTTGCTTTGTCTATGAGTGTTTATCTGTTTGAGGAGTTCTGCAGTGTGTAACAGTACAATTGTTGTGCTGTCATTTAAGTAGATACTGTCTTGTACAAAAGTGTGCTATTTGTATCTCATAAGCACTACCTGAGACAGAAACAGCTGATTAATTTTTAATTTTTTTTTTCTGTGATAGCTGGAGATACAGATGACCCTCCAAGAATTACTCAGAATCCAGTCATTAACGGGAATGTAGCAATGGCTGATGGACATAACAACACTGAAGAAGACATGGAAGATGGTAAGTAAATATTTGATAAAAACATTTGGTTTGTTGGCTTCTTTATTTTTAGGATTTTTGAGGACAGAATGGTCTGTATCTTACTTGTGTCCTCTGAACTGCAGCTCGTTAAAAAATGAAACCCTCTGTAGTTCTGACTGCTGGTTTTCTGTACAGGCATCCTTTTAACATAGCTATACAATAGGATTAGGCATTTGAGGACTGGGGATTTTTTCGTACTCTTTCTAGGTACTCATTTAAAAATGCTGAAAGTGATACTGTCCATTGTTATATTTTGTGATATGTCCTTTTAAATGTTCTGCAACTGGTGCTTTGCTGAACAGCAATTTCTGTCATTGTGCAATCCTTCAGGACGTTTAGAATCCTTATCTGTCCTGCTCTCTTGTCAGGTGGCAGCTGTGATCAGTTTTTGTCTTTGTATGGTAAGTCAGTAGTGACTATTCTGTGAGGAACATTTTCCACCCCCCCATCTCTGATGCCCTTTAAATTGCGAATGCAAAGGGAGAGGTATATATTGATGTCCTGATAATAAAAGGGGAGATGTGTTTTTGAAATTTTTTTTGTTAAATGAAAATAAGGGTGCTCAGGTTATGTTAGAGAAGATCAAATAATTTTTAAAGTAGATGTGTCTGGGCTTATTTAAAGAAAGATAATGCGATTGTAATTCATTTAAGTCTGTTGCTGTGTTTAGCGAGGAAAACGTACAATAATATTTCCATAGGAGAGGATATGGGGGGTGACTGCTCTTATTTTGAAGAACTAAATAAAATTGAATTGGGAGAAGGGACACAAAATACAAGCAGGATTTGTTTCTCCTCTGATTCCTTATTTCATGCTGTCTTGTGAAAGTACATTCAGGACTAGGCTTAAACGTTTATTTAGAGTTGTTCAAAATGTTGAGGGATTTTTGTTTGAGAAAAATCAGAGTTTGAGGTTAAAGGTCGGAAAACTGCTTATTTTCATGTATTCAAGGAACATGTAATAGAATACTGGTAGAAAATTGTAATGTTCCATGAAGAGAATGTGATTTAAATTCAGGATAAAAGCTTCTCATGGTTGAATTGCCTCTGTATCATTGGCAAAGATAAAGTCTCTTACTGAGATTCTCTCAGTAAAGTAAAAATGAGGTCTGCTTAGCCTATGAATCTTTTGTCTGATTGCCCGATCTCATTCAGAGGGCTTTGATTTCTTGCTCAGAGTAGCTAGCTGAGACTGAAATAGGAAGTTCTGGTTTTATCAACATTAAGTTACCTCTTATAAAAGATGTTAAATATCTTTGGGCCTGATACTTGTAGGGTGGCAAGAGAAGATCACATGGGTTGACACCAAATGGCAAGGATAGCTCTGTTGAACTTCCATTCCCAGAAACGATGTTTATAGGTAAAAAGCCTGATAGTGTTAGCTATCAATGCAGCCAGTAGATAACACACTGGTCGATTAGTACAAAACTTTGCCCAGAAGTTGGTCTGTATATACTTGCACAAATTAAGCAACAGGCACTTAAGCTGCAGAAGCAGCTGCTGAAACCCAGGCTGTATCGAGGATGGCAAGTACTCAGATGTACTCCTCTTCATTCAGAATAACATTGACTTTTTAACAAAAAAGCTACTGTAAAACAGTTTCTGTTATTTACCAAATATTCGGTTCCTCTCAGAGAACTGCTATGAAAGTGTCACAGTAGGGAGATGTATCTGAAGCAAAAGTCATGTGGGAACTTCTGTGTTTATGGTGGTGCTCGTGTCTTCATGGACTTCCAGTATGGTCAGGAGCTTTTGTCCACTCTGCTGTGGGGCATCTTTTAAGGTTAAAATGTGATTGAGCAATACTCTATAGTTTGTCATTATGGTATTTGAATAAAGAGTGTCTGATTACATCTTGATGCTGTTGTTGCTCTGCATTGACACAGATAGAAAATGGTGTTATTGCAAAACGTTATAATTGCAAAAACATTCCTGAAGACTTGCATCACGTAAGTGGATGATGCCTCTTTTCCCAGTCTTGTAAATCAGATTAGCTGCTTGCTCGTGCGTTATTTACACATCAGCGCTGCTGCCCTCTTGTTCTTTTTCTATCCTGGTTTGCAGCATGATGTACATATGTAATGGACAGCTTGGAGATTCACAGAATAGGAAAAAATGCAAGGAGGTGTTGGTCTTCTTGATAAACATGCTCTGTTTTCCGTTGCTGTTAGCCATAGCAAACGGGATCAATCTGAGCTGATAAAGAATGCATGAATTTAGATACCTCTTCAGTGACAATCTTAACGAGTTTAATGTTTCCTGTGAAAGAGGTGAAGAGTGGGATGAAAGGTCGATGCTTCTGGACGGATCATAGAAACCAGCTTTCTGGTGAATTTGCGAGTTCAAGGAACTTTTGAGGTGATTTTTTTTCTTCCTGCTTAGCACAAAAAGCAGTGACCGATAAGACTGGAAAAAAGTGCAGCTCTCATCCCCTGTGCTAGACAACCAACCACAGGCATTGTGAGGAACTCCAAAGGGGGGCAGCAGTGGCCCACCAACATCACTTTGAGATAAGGCTGTGTTCTCCCAAGCGGTTTGAGTAGAACCCCTTGTTGCTATGTGTGATGTCTTAGCAATTAAAAGAACCAGCTGGAGGAATGTGCTATGCTTTGTACAGAGAATGACTTAGTGAACCAGGCTTTGTGAGCTGGAAGAGAAGCTTCTGCAAATAATGAGGAAAAAAAAAAAAACAAACCAAGGTTCTGATCAAGTTTTGCTTGGAAGTGCATCAGTATTCAAAACAGCGCATAGAATAAATTCTCTTAGAAGCTAAAGTTCAAACAGAAGGTCCCTGGCTAAAAAACCTCACAGTTTTGCAATTACCTACTGAAGTCTCATTTCTGTGAAGAACTGCAGAGGCTAGGAGGCTTTCAGAAGCATCAGTCTTAGCCGTATGATAGTATTGCATGCTGTATTTGGATCATTATTAAAATATTCGTAGAATATTCAGCCAGTTTCTCCATTAATAATTTGGGTTCAGAATATTTTAATAACCTCAATGTTCTGTAAAGGTAGCAATATTTACTAAGAGAATAAAGAAATCTGCTTTTCTCGGAGGCATAAACACTTAAATACGTACTTCAGCTCACATTCTGTATTCGGACCTCTGATTTGAAGGATCTTTGTCATATCAAGGTGCTAAAGGTGACGTTCATCTCATCAGTGAAAACATTTTTCCACACAGCAAATACAATCTGTTGCATGTAACTTCACCAGGCGCTGTCAGCTGGGTCTGTTCCTTTCACCTTGTGCTCAGGATCATGTGTGATACTGTAGTTCAGGGCTTTATAGAAGTCTTACTTGCCAGTGACTACTAAATTACCCTGCTGCCAATTGTAGTCTTTTTTATTGGAAACTGGTGGACATTTTTGTGATGATAAAAAAAGGGTTTTATTTAGTTACATGCCCAGAATACTCATCACACTTACTATTTAAACTTTGGGTTTTTTTAATCTAATTCATGTTTTAATTAATTACACTTGCTAAAAATATAGGCTTTCTGGAAGGAAAGGAAGGTTCTGTTTTGGGGGTTTGTGTTTTGTATTTTTAAAGAAAATTCTATTTTATGGTTGACCTGTGTTATGAGGCTGCATTTTGTGGAGACTAATGACTGCTCAAATATTTTACTGAGGAGAGGTACCTTTCACTGGTGAGCTCTCATGCGCAGGCTTTCCTGAAAAGAAACAAAGAAATACACAGGCAAACTTTCTCTGAAGCATCTGCAGATGCTGCGTGGGCTGCCTTTTCAGCTGACACTGTAGCAGCACTGCTGCATCCTTGTACTGAAGCGCTCTGAAAGCCACTTCAAAGGAGGCGGAAAGCAAACTTGGCTTGTTTTCTGTAAGCCTAGACTAAGTCCAGTAGCACTGAACTTGATCGTGAATAGGCAGGCGTTCTTGAGCTGCTTGGAGATACAAGTGATGTAACACTGATTTTAAAAACATTTTTTGGGTTCTGCCTGCGAATCAAGTGTGAGAGTGTACAACTCCATTGGCTGCAGCCTGGCTGGCTCTTGGTTGTAAAAGATCAGCTCTCTACTCTGTCGACAGGCAGCGAGTAGATAAAAAGGGGTAGGGAACTGTTTTTAAGTAGAGGATAGACTACTGGTTAGCTGCACTCACATGTAGGGGGAAAAGAAGAGAAAGCAATCCTTTGAACTCTTCTGTTAGTGAGAAAGCTGACAGCACAGGGGAGCGTGAAGGTCACTGCAGGTGCAGAGGGGAGGGGAAGCTGCTTTCTGCTGTAGTGCTATTCTTTCAAGGGATAATTGGGAATGCTTAGGGCTGTTGGGCCATTCACAAATAAGATGAACTGTGTTATCAAGATCAGAAGTAGGACAAGTGCTTGAAAAGAAAACCATTTTGGAAGGGAGAAGAATGAAATCTGTCAAAGCTCCCCGGAGCTGTGGAGAAAACTTGTTAATTTTCTGTGTTGAAGTGTGTAATCTTTACACTGTTACATGCTGTAATCAAGCAAGTTTATTTTTTTTAAGTAAGGCAGCAACCAGGGCTCACAGGTTTTTTTTAAAAAAACCAGTTAAACGCTGCCTCTGGTGCCATGCAAAGCTTTCTGAGTAATGACTGCTTTGTGCATACAGCAGTAGCGCATTTGTTGTATATGCTGTGTCTTATCTCAGAATTTGACAATTCACTTTCTGGTTTGGGGGTGTTGTACCTCAGTGCTTTTTGGTTTTAGGTGTCGCTGCACGTGTGATATACCTGCCTCAGTTCCATGTCACCCATGAGTGGTGTGAGAACAGACTGTGGCTGCTGGCTGCTGCCCTGTATGCTACTTGAACCTCCTTACACCCAGTAGCAAATCTTTCCATGTCACAGATGTGTTCAGTAGGAACCTGGAAAAGGAGGGGCATGTTGTGTGCATACTGTGTACTACATCCCTGCCCTGTAAGGTGATAAGTTGCAAGCTTTTCCTCCCCATATGCAATAAGGGGCACGTCACAATAAAGAGAGCCCAGCCTCATGCCTTTCTGAAGCTGTCGCAGTCTCCAGCACCCTGTTATAGCTGCATGCAACAGAAGCAGAACAGATTGTGGTATATGAAGAACTGGGGATGTGGGAAGAAGGCAAAATTAGTTTAATTGTGTGTGTCAAAATAAGTTATCTTTAAAAAATAGTGTCTTATTTAGCTTTGTTTTAAACCACTAAAAATCTTTTAAATTTTCACATACCACAAAGAGTACAGGACTCTACTCTTGAGCTGTTCCACCAAACAAAAGAAACAACCACCAACCAATGGGCTTCATCTGTTTTGAAACCATACTGCTGCAAGCAGAAAACAACTAAATGGTGACTTGGTACCAACAGGGCAGTTGAACAGATTGTGAAAATCCTTTGCACATCTTAGTTCATGCAAGGAGCTAACTGAAACTGGGCTGTGAAGACACTACACAACAGGAAGCATTAAGAGTGGGCTGTGATTTCTGTTGTAAAGCATTTGATGTCTCTGTCTTGCTGTACCTGCTGTTTTAGAAGAAACTTGAGGGGTAGCAAATTCTAGTGTTAAGAATTATTTCAGAAAATAATATACAAAAGGAACGTGTCTTTCAGTGCTCTGTTCTCCTGAGTAGTGTTGCGGTATTCTGTAAAATGAAAAAATTGATGCTTCAGTTGCTAAGGAGTTTGGTGCCTCCCAGGGTTTAGGGGATTTTTTGGTTGCTTCCAATGTCCTGCTACGTAAAATATGCTCATATTGCATGATTTTTGAAAACGACATTTTGGAATGAAGAACATCAAATAATAATTTCAAATAATTTTAAGTGTGTGTCTGGGTGTTACAGATACAAGCTGGCGATCAGAAGCAACGTTTCAGTTTACAGTAGAACGCTTCAACAGATTGAGTGAGTCAGTTCTCAGTCCTCCCTGCTTTGTACGGAATTTGCCATGGAAGATCATGGTGATGCCGCGACTCTACCCGGACAGACCTCACCAAAAAAGCGTAGGATTCTTCCTTCAGTGCAATGCTGAATCTGATTCCACGTAAGACCCTTTTGATTATTGTACAAGTCCTCGTTTCATACTAGTTAGTCTGTATTGCAAGAAATACAAACCTCTTAAAAAATACTTTACCTTGCTTTCTGCAAGAGGAAAGAATTCTTGCATGTTTTTGAGTCCCCTTCTTCCCCCACCTTTCTAAATCTCAAAGCGTAAGAGTAATCCTTTCTTTAGAAGGAGCTAAAAGTAGCTTGTGCAGCTACAAGTTTGTGGTGGAATTTAGATGTATTTCTGTTTGATTGCCGGGGGGAAGTCTTTGGCTGGCAGTTTTCTTGGCGTGGGAAAATTTCTGGATTTATTTCAGACCGAAGTGGTGCTGGAGCTTCTGTAACCCTGCTGAGCTGTAAATCCTGCCCTGTAAAGCGTGTGAGCAGGTAGCTGCTAGCAACTGAGGCAGAGCGGTGTTTGAGGACTGTAGTCATTTCCTTAAATGGAGATCATCAAGCAAATTATGAACATGTACATGTGTTCAGACTCCTGTGCAATCAAGAAGACTAGAAATAGCTCACCTCAGAGAGCAGTTAGTGTCTTAAACCAGTCACCGCAGTTGCCTGACAGTACTTCCTTAACAACACTGTTGCCCTAGGAAAATCTCCGTTCCAGCTTCACATTCATAATGTGGCTTTAGAAAGCCTGAGGGATTCATGCCCTCAATAACAATTAACCAAATCTTAACATCTAATAAGAAAAAAATATTAAAATCCTATATGTGAAAGTGATGTACCAAGAATCCCTAACAAAGGAGTTATTTTAATGGCTATGAAAAGCTTGGGTTTTGAATTAGTTTCAAATGTTTCTCCTGTATTTATAGGTCATGGTCTTGTCATGCACAAGCAGTTCTCAAGATAATAAACTACAAGGATGATGAAAAATCATTCAGTCGTCGTATTAGTCACTTGTTCTTTCATAAGGAGAATGACTGGGGCTTTTCCAACTTCATGGCCTGGAGTGTAAGTAATTGGACACGTATTAATCTGTTACTGGAGAGGAGCAGTGTTGAACTTGCAGTCCTGAATACTGAGATACCTAGAGAAAAGGGAATTTTTTCCAAGCCATTTTTTTTTCTGTCATTGCTGTAGATTCTTTTTCAATTTCTGAAAAATTCCTGTACTTGATTATTGTAGATTACTTTTACTTATGTGATTTAAATACTCCCTCATTATTATTTTCTGCATACCTGAGTGCTTGAGTGTTTTCACCGTGTGATAGTCAGTGTCATTCTGAAGCAACATAGATTTTTCTTGCGTTACCAGGTGTTCTTCACACATGTGTACAGATATTTAAAGCCCTGATAGTACTACTGAGGCTTGTCTTGAATTGAGACAGCTTTTAAAGCATTTTCAAAGGCTGGGCCCTTAATTTTTCATCCATCTCGAATATTATCCAAAAGAAGCAGAGGCTTTGATTACCAACTCATACTATCCACAGAAAATTGAAATAGTACTGCAGAATTTTAAGAGCCAGGGGCAAGTTTCCTGTATTGAGACATTAAAAGAGGATTAAAGTGTTTTAAGCTGAAAAACAGTTTTGTTGTTGTCCTTTAATGTTTAGTCTTCAGTTTATTATTATGGATAGCTCAGGCTCAGATATTACAAAGCCATGTCTAACTGGACGCTTCACTACAGTCATGTTGCAAGCTCCAGTTCGTTCGTGTGTCATTCCTGTTTTACAGGAAGTTACTGATCCTGAAAAAGGATTTATAGAAGAGGACAAAGTTACTTTTGAAGTCTATGTTCAAGCAGATGCTCCACATGGAGTGGCGTAAGTATCTTTGTTTAAAAATAAAATTCTAAGTTCTTATATTTTTATGTTCATGTATTTTGTCTAATTAACGTTTGTAGCTCTCATTAGATGCTCTCACTTTGTCACCTTTAATTGAATTCTTGCATGACAATATTATTCATTGATCACATAGAGATTTTTGTATAGGTTAAATTTGCGGTTGCTTTAGGCAGCATAATGTAGTGGAACTTTCGCTTTTGTATGAATTGATTTGTGCTTTAACACCTCTGCAAATCTAGCCTCAACATTTCTGATCTCACTGCTGCTAAGGGTTTCTGACCCAGTCAGGTGGCTCAGCTATCCCACTTGCCTTGGTTTACAGTTGTTCTAAAACTGCCTCATCCGAGTTGTTCGGCCTCAAGTCACTTGTAAACAACATGCTTATACTGAAAGGCAGACATAATTTTTCTGCCGTATAAAAAAAGAAAACCAAAGACTGTTGCTGGCAAGCATGAGCGCAGTTTATTTGAACCTTGAGTAACAATGAAGAGTAGCTGATACCTACCAGCAGCACTACCTTAGAAATACTCTCTATTGCTACAGAACTATCGTATTTTTAACCACTCCACTGTTTTCTAGGTGGGATTCAAAGAAGCACACAGGATATGTTGGCTTAAAGAACCAGGGAGCAACTTGTTACATGAACAGTTTGTTACAGACTTTATTTTTCACAAATCAGCTACGAAAGGTAATTAATACATGAAAGAAAAGGGGATTACTGATTGAAATATCCAGTATGTTATATTTATAAATGCTTCAAAACAGAGTTCTATGTTCCTTTTGCCTCCTTCATCCTTTTAGAGAAGTCGTGACTTATCTGGTGATGTGCACCTTACTTGACTTAAGGGATGTTTCTTGGACTGTATCATGTGGTGATATTACTATGAATTTTTTGGGGGAGTGGGGAGGATGACTCTACATCTTGCAGATGAGAGAAAGAAGTGATTTCTCTTTTCTTGAAATAGTTAAAATAGCCCATAACAATGTAAAAAGATAAACACGTGCAACCTTTGTGGTTAATTTGTCCCATCTTCTAATTTATATCATACAGTTGAATTTTCTGTTGTTATGGTTAGTGTTTTTTGTGGTGATAGAAAGCATTATAATTTCTCCAGTTTAAACAATTGTTTATTTGCTTCATTCATGTGTTTTTGTTTACTGTAGATGCTAGTTCTTCGAGCAAAAAATGCTTAAATATCAGCTTAGTAAATATCTCATCCAAACCCAGGATGAAATGTACTAGCTAATAGTGCAGTAACCCGGAGGAGCTAAGACCCGAAATGCTGAGGTGATATTGGAGGTGGCTCTCTGGAAGAGGGGGCACACTTGGGGAAAAAAATATATCTCAGCAACATCTAGTTATTGAGTGTCCTCTTGATCCTAATTCATCCTTACACATTCCTGGGCTTATTGTGCCTCTCTTAGTGAACAGAAACTGTGCTGGCTTAGGCTTTCTCTTGTGTAGACTACTTGTTGTGATTACATGAAGCTTTCTTTTCTCCAGAATTTTCCTTTTTAATGTACCTACTTTCCTCTGTCCCAGGTCTTCCACCATCTTGTTATTATTTATATCACTGTGTCTTCGTAAGTGTCCCAGTTGGGATTTCTTTTTTCTGTTTTGCAAGGTGCTGCTAACTCTGAAGAATTGCAAAAAATAGCTCATCAAACTCCAGCAGACTGTAACTGAGATCTTACTAATGCCACGTATAAGAAATAAATACTTCACTAGCTTTACCTGATGCACCTGTTTCTTTTTTGCAAAAAGTGCCATTTACTCATTCAGTTTATCATTGATTTTAATGCCCATTCTTTTTTCTCAGCACTCACAGTGTTTGTGCATTTCATGTTTTTGGACAACTTGACTTTGCTCTTGAAAGAAAAATGTGTTTTTATAATAGCTGCATCTAATCCAATTGAGTAGTTCCTTTCAAGACTGTGTGGTAGTGAGTAAATCAATATGTACCATGAGGTGATCTTGTTCTGTGAAGAAGAAATGATTTTTGTGATACAGATTTGTTTCAACTGAGCTAATCTTTTCAGGTATTCCCCAGCACTTCTCCCCAGCCCCCAAATAAATGTCAGCTTTTAGGGAGCGTTAATAGCTGGATAGTGACCATATGAGAAAGCTTTATTGACTAGCTGGGAACGGCAGCTTCCTTTATGGAAGCATAACTGGATATCACCTGAAATGCCCAGTGCTTTGCTCATTCTTCAGGTTTGCGGAGTCCCTACAAACAGAACAGACTACAGTGTTTGGTTTAGGTAGGTTTAATACTTGTTTGCCATTATTACAGATAAGGAAGAATGAGTAGTTGTCTGAAAAAATTAATTTCAACAAGTTTTTTCGCTTTAAGCACACTTGTTCCTCATAAAACCATAAGGTCTCTTCCAACCAGATGATTCTATAAAATAAAATGTGTAGTATCCTCAGTTTGCTTATAACCAATTCCATTATTTCTGTTAATCTTCCGTACTTAGAAGAAATAATTATTTCTGTTGATGTTGTTTAGAGCTTTGTTAACAGAGAAGTTGCTATCAGGAGTAGAGCTGGGAAAGCAATAAACAGTAGCAAAGGCAAGCACATACCTATGGAAAGTCAGACTCTCGAGAAGCCTGGGTGAGGGTTGGAGAGGTCCGTCCTTCTTTGCTCTGTTTCCAGACAACAGGTGGAAAGTTTTGGGGTATTTAAAACGAGGCCTCCCTTTATTAACAACCAGGTGGCTTCAGTGGTAGGGAATAAGGCAAAGGAACTTTCTGTTCAGAGCATTTGTTTGTGACTGCTGAAGAAAGACATGCTTAAATATTGACTACTTAAGCAAGAGACACTGGTAACTTCCCAGATGGTCCAAGATTAAACCTGGACCCATGTTACGTGAGTCTTCCCACCTCTGCCATTAGTATCTCCAGCCAGTCAGTACTTGTGACTGCATCCAGTCCATTTTAAAACTCATCTCTGGTTCCCTTGAAAAATTCCCTACAGCTGGTGAGAACACTGCAGAATGTTTGTGTAACTATACTAAAATAATAAATACTGGTCCCAGTAGCTTTCTCCCTGATCTGGCTCTCCTGAAGTTACCAATGTATTTTACCTTACCTTGGAATTCCGTACATGTATTTTCTGCCCTTCCTCAAGTAGTCGTCTTGACTTTAAATAGTGTGTTCAAGCCTATCTGTAGCATTCTTTTACCAAGTAAATACCTAAAATTTTTCTCCTATCTCTGTGTCTTGTTGCTTATAATTGCTTATAGCCACTGCCTGTGCATGTCCCTGTCTCTCTTTTGTGTCGTTTCTGGAGGGAACTTCTCAGGTGTTAGAGATTCTGCTGTTTTTCAGATGAATCAAAATGTCTCAGTCCTTGTTCTTGAGGTCAAGCTTTCAGAGTTTGGGAGGATAAGGCATTAAAATAAAGCTTTGTGGAGGATCGTATTTGAAAAGTTGTTTGGTTTAGCTTGGAGAAACACTTAAGCTTTAAGAAATAGTCTTGGATTCTACTTATATACACAAACAGAATGAAGAACTGAAGAAAGGTAATGTGTTAACTGTTTATAATTTAGAAACATTTAGAATTCCAGAAGGAATAAAACTGGTGTTTTTATTCAATGGCAACTGGAATGTAGTAATTGTGAATTACTGGTTTAATATTACTTGAGAGAGAGGAAAGGCATTAAATGTCCAGATGGCATATGAGGAAACCAGACAGGGACTAAACGCAAAGGATCTGATTTTGAGTAATTATCAAGGTGTCCTGAACTTCTGCTTATACGTTTTTGATGGCAGAGTCAACTACTAGGTTGACTTTTTAGCCTGCTGTAGTATCATCTTGGATTGTTATTAACATGCTAAATATTCTTCATATTTATTTTACGGAAGTGTATCGGCACTGGCTATATTTGAATTTTTTCATTACTTGATTTTCATATCCTTTTTCTATTCATTTAAACGTAGCCAGTAACTTACTATATATTTGCTTTTTAAAAAGCATTTGTAAGATTTTTAAAGCAATGAATGCATGCTGATTGTAGGTATTTGGAAGATTTGAGACTTGGTCTGTGCTGAGCTTTCACGTAACGCTGACTGTGTTTCCCCAACAATTCAGCTATGTACTGGAAGTACTGTATATAGGGAAGTGAAGTACCTGGTAAATCAGAGGTGCTGGACACCTCTGAAATCTGGGCTGGTGCAGAAACCAAGTGAGAACTGCTGAGATCCAGTTCAGCGTGTCACTCACGGAAATGGATCATTCCCTCTTGTTTCACAGGCAAAAATTCAGGTGGCAATTTTTCCATTTAACAGGCTATTTCCTCTTATGCTACTTAATATTAATACTCCAGATTTGTCCATGTTTTCTTTTTATGCTCATGCTTTCTAAATGAGCATCTCCCTGTAAATATATTTTCTCTACAGTTGACGATCCCTGCATATATTGGTGCACGCTTCTCAAAAAGTAAATCTCATTACAGTGCTGGTTGAACTCTCCTGATCCCTGTTTGGTCTGTATGGGTAATTTCTTTGTTCTCAATCCTTCCCAGATCAGTATAATCACTGAATTGAGTTGTTAAGCTGTTTCTTTGCTTGGACAGGGATGACATTGAGTAGGAATGAATCGGGGAATCTCAAAGCTTCCTCTAACATCCTTCTCCTCCAGGTGGATCATTTCTGTTTCTGCTTACTTGTTGCTCTTTATGGTTTCACGTGGTTAGTTTTTCTTCTCCACTGTAGGTGACAATCATTCACAGATAGAAGCTACAGCACAGAACTGCAGTTATTTTCAAAAGCCTGTGGTATTGATCAGAATACCTGGTCCTACTGTGGTGATTGTGTAGACGTACTAGATGTGATAAGTTGTTTGGAAGCTGTAGTGCCTTTACTCTTCTAGGGTGGAATAAGGGAACTATTTTAGATAGAATAACCATGAATGGAATCTGTTGTTCACATCTTTCTAACCACTGTGCTCTAAGAAGAGTCATTGCAGACAGTTAATGTTTTCACAACAAGGGTTTTTTTCAGACTCTTTTGGATTAAACAGAGTTATGTGAAGGAAGTCACTGAAGAGGAAAGAAGCATTAAACAATATGGGCAGTAAACTTTGCCTTAGGTACTAATTGAACTAAATGATTTTTCAGGCTGTGTACATGATGCCCACAGAAGGAGATGATTCATCCAAAAGTGTTCCTTTAGCATTGCAAAGAGTGTTTTATGAGCTGCAACATAGTGACAAACCAGTCGGAACAAAAAAGTTAACAAAATCTTTTGGGTAAGTTTCAGAAATTTGGATATTTATTGGGCTATTTATTATTGGTCTTTATAAATTTATTTATTTATTTATTATTGGTCTTTATAAAGCTTTTCTTGAAAAAGGTTTTATTTAATCAGGCTATTTTTAGAGAGGTGCAGAGAAGTGTTAATATAGCATTATGTTAATTGCTAACTTTTCTTAGCTTACTTGGTTGGGTTTTTATTTATAGTCAGGACTGAAGACAGCTGATCCAATAGTCAGATTTTGGGGGAGAGGAACAGTACACAGTCAAACTCAGCTGTTAGTAACAGCATTATAACTTACCTGTTACCTGAAAATTGTGCGATGCGTTTGACTTAAGCAAAATCCAGGATGAAATATGTTGTGGAAACATTGCAGTTTGTGTATTATTAATGTCTTCTTAAAAACATAAATCTCTTTCAAATTTAGAGAAGTAGCACTAACTTGCATTTCTGTATTCTTAGTTCAGCACTGATGACTTGTAACATTTCCTTACAACATATCAGATGCACGTATTTTTGCTATGCACAGTTTAGAAGCATTTACTACTCTATTCTGTTTCATGATTTAAAGCTTCATGTAGGAGTATCTGTAGCATGAAATAAAGGTGTTGGAGCACACACACGAAGTAATTCTTTGCATTTTCCTCATTCTAGTGCCCTCTTTTACTCTATAAGACAGCTGTGAAAGGGCTTGCTTTTTATTTTCATTTTTGCCCAGTATCCAGTTTACCAGCTTCTGGGTTTTTTTCCAGTCTGGTGATACTTCTTGTGAGGTGGTGTTACAGGGCGTAATTTTAAATGTGGAGTGTCTAGACACAGAGTGATACAATATAGCTGCATTGGGGGTGGTGATTTTTAGTTAACTAGCTTGATGTTTCAGTTGAGCACAGGTTAAGACAGAAGATTAAGATTAGCATAACTTTACCAGCCTTCTCTTGCGTGTCATGTAAGCATGGAGTGGGATTTTATCAAAAATGGTTCTGAAATGTTGTATTTCGCATTGCTTTGTTGTGCTGTATTTGTAGACTAGTCTTTTGCAGTAATATTGACAAGCATTTTTTGATATCTAAAAGAGGGTAGGCTGTCCTAGTGTTCGTCCCGTATCTTCTGCTAAAGCTTGTGGTAGTGCCCTGCCCTGATAAGCCTCTCTGTAACCTTGTGTCTTTGTCAGCTTTCCTTTTCACCTTTGGGGGAAATTTAAAATGAAATAGGTAACCTCAGTGTCGAATGTTTATCTGGTAATACCCTCTTCCTACTAGCAAACTGTGTGGTGTTCCTGCTGTCCTGTTACACTGGAAAGACTTGCTGGAGTCGTAAATCTTGAGTCAAGATCCCGACTGTGTCATCTTCAGTAGCATTAAGAGACCTTTCCTGAGGGTGTTGCAGATGCTTAATTTTGCATCTGAGAGCAAGGTTTTAAAAGTGTGTTCGTGCCTGCCTTCATTCTTGGGAAGGTATTTTTTAATACGTTTTGTGATTTGGTCTTTCCTCTCCCATTAAATAGGAGAGGGATTTCTGACCTTGTGAGACCTACCCGTGTGTTGTGTAGAAAGTAACTTTTTACTGGGTATTGTGAGTTTCTAACTAAGTTTGGCTTCTTTCAGTTAGAAAGTGATGCCATTGTCTGAAGGAGCCTTTGTTTATCCTAATATTAGTATGTAACCTTTTATTTTGTCCTTTAAGTTGTCTGGTGTTTAAGGACTAGGGAGACAGGAGGATATTTTCCATTCTTAATTATCCATCAGGTCACTTCATTCAGCTTGTTTAAGCTGGACCCCCACGCAGTTGTTTTGGCACACTTTGAGAGTAGTACACTGCCGCGTGACAGTGGCAGTGAGTCAGAGGAGAGAGTGGGAGAGGAAGATAAAAAGTTAGTATTGCTCCTGGCCATCCCTGTGTTTGTGGCTGCAGGGGTCAGGGCTGAACCTCATGCTGAGGCTAGAGCTGACAGTAAACACAGCTTGTTTCCTATGGTTAGGAGTGATGACTGTTCCGAAAAGAGTTGTCAGAGATGTAAAACTTAGCATTCTTGAGTTTTAGTTAAAGACTTCAAAGGAGAAATTATTTCATGTTGACATTAAAACCACTTTATGCTTCTTTTTTATGTAAGGCAGTAGTGCTGAATACCCTTGTTGCAGAGTGCCGCGTTGGCTACAAGGCTTTTAGAGACTTGCTCTCACCCCTCCTTTCCCTTGAGTGTGTTTGCACACGGACAGTTCAGGAAGCTTGGTGCCTCCTTGCGTCCTTGGAGTTACTGTATGTTCAGGATTAACTGTTTAGATGAGCACAAAGGAGCCCGTATTTCCTGTAACTCCATTTACTTCCTTTCATGTGCTGAAATAATCTCTGAACACTACTTGACTGTACCTAAAGGGCACTCAGAAGAGAGACAGCTAGAAGCATGCTGCAGAAACTGTTCTGACAGCATTGAATTGCTCGCAGGCCTTTCCTTGAGAGTTAAAAACCGTGAACTGAGACTAGGTTGCAGAATGGAAGAATCCTGCTAGCAACAGCCTGGCCCTGGCCTCTTCGGCCAGCTCCGGCTGCCTTCCTGGTCCCTGTCCTCAGTTCCACAGAGAGAGAAGGCAGGTGGGCACAGAGCGGCTTCCAAAATGTTCCACAAGTACACTGCCCCTCCTTCCTGCCAAGTACCCAAGTACATGCTACAGAACTAAAAAAACATGCATCAGCCAGTTCTGAATCTCAGAGTCGTTACATCTTGCTGTGTATTAAATTCTTGATCTGCTAAGAAATAAAAAAAAAAAAAGTCTTCTGAGCTGTAAGTGTTCTTCATAACGCAGTAATTATGTATTGGTTTGCCTTACAAAGGTGGGAAACTTTAGACAGCTTCATGCAACATGATGTCCAGGAATTATGTCGAGTGGTATGTTCTGACTATTTCTTACCCTTATTGATCTTTGATGCATAACGTTGTTTCTCGATACTGTGTATATACAATATAATTTAGTAATGATCCTAGTGATACTGGCACTAATTAATTTAAGTTAGGTCTCTAAGATACAGAGACTTTGCCTTGGTTTATTTCCCTTGTTAAAAATGGGGTTGATTGTGGCCTTTTGTGGGTCAAGAATTTGTAAAGGAAAGGGAAGGGTGAAAATAATGAAACGCTAGTGGTCCTTACATTGCCATGGAGAGAAATGTCATTTTGAAGATGCAAGTATATTGTTTCGTTTGTGAGGTTTTCCAGACTCGGAGGAATGTACCCAGAGTAGTCCTCAGTGCAGCTTTTAGCGGGAAGAGGAGGATTTAAAGGACTAGAAAAATGCCAGTGCAAACAGACTAATATTTAATATTTATGCAAGTAACTTAAGAGTTTAATCAGTGAAGCAGTCACCTGTGTGAGATGAGGAAATTCAAAACCTGCAAGTATATCCTATGTAAAAAACCTAATTTTTCTTTCAGCTGCTTGATAATGTGGAAAATAAAATGAAAGGCACATGTGTAGAAGGCACTATTCCTAAATTGTTCAGAGGGAAGATGGTGGTATGTATTTAATTTTTTTTTAAAACAGTAATTTAAATTAGCTCTCTTGTATATATTAAAATTCTGTGGTGTTTGTTTTTTGTTTACAGTCTTATATCCAATGCAAACACGTAGACTATCGATCTGAACGAATAGAAGATTATTATGACATCCAGCTGAGTATAAAGGGAAAGAAAAATAGTAAGTGATACATTGTGATATTCACCAATCAAATACTTCAACACGTTGAACATCTTTAGTGCTGGTTGATCTCAAATGGGTTTGTTGGTGCTCGGCACTTTGGAATATCCTTGCTTTAAGACACCTCACTGAAAATGTTTTCTGTAGAAAAAGTTTTTGCTTACATTGCCTTTTTCCACTCTCCCCTTTCCCTTCCCTCCTTCTTCCTCCCTAATTCTCTCGCTTATCTTCTCATAAAACTATGAATTTTAGTTTTCCTGGTGTCATAAAAGTCCGTGTAGTGCCGCAGTGATAACAGTGGTGTTGTCAGAGCAGGTTGTAAGTTATGTATGGAGATGAATGTGGAGGAAATAGGTTCTTATTTAGACCTGACCCTAGGAGTAAGCAAAAAGAATGAAGTAATCGGAGCAGCAGAACAGTGGTCCCATATCGTCACTTCATCAAGTATTTTGTATGTAAGACTTGAAAAAGGACATGTAAGAGTCCAATGAACAGAATTGTCTAGCTTGGTACTTAACAGTTGCAAAGTGAGAATAGGAGATTTGGCAGACAGTTGAAGCTGATTTTTAAAATCTCTTGATATTCTTACATAGGCCCCTCCTATTTGGTGCACTTCTTGACGTTCTTGAGCAATATAAAACTTTTTAAAAAATAGACAAATATTCAAACACAAACTCTTATGTCTTAATATGTTTTTGATTAATACATTGTAAGCCCCTAGGCCAGAGTAAACTTATATTTTTCTTCTTCCTTTCCATACAATTCTCCAATCTTTTTTCACTTAGTTTTTGAGTCTTTCATTGACTACGTTGCAGTGGAGCAGTTGGATGGTGATAACAAGTACGATGCAGGAGAACATGGCTTGCAGGTATTTTTCTTTTTTCATTTATTTTTGAAATCTTATTTCTGTCTCCTTGATAAAACAACTTAACAATGGCAGCCTGAAAGTGTTGCAATACTCTTTCTTTCTAGGTTGTACCAACTGATTGTGATGATTCTTCTCCTTAGACAAGCTTTTACGTAGCTCCTCTTAATTGCTCTTAGGTTTCCTGAAATGGAGCTTGGATTTTAAAACGATGTAATTAGCAGTGAGTTTTATACCTGTAAGTGTTTTAGTGACTGGGGTGGTTAGCTTCTCTACTGATGTCAAGACTGAGAAGTTCTTCCTTTAAGAGTAGTGCGTTCTATGTGACTAGTAAAAAAGCTCTAAAAGCTCTAGCTCTAAAAGTAACTTCAGAGAGCCCATTTGTCATCAGCACGAACGCCAAATGAACTCACGATGAATCGCTTCTGTGTGTTCGCGTGATTCTGAGCTCTTCAGCTGCACTTGCCACCCACCGTAGGAAGCTGAAGTCCTTCAAAAAAAGTTTTGTTTTACTGAAGCTTACTTCTGCAGCTTCCATACCCCAGGTTTTGTCAGTCACATTCTGTATATTCTTCAGCTGTAATACTTGTTGGCAGGATACAATCACCATGGAATTCTCAACTGATGAAAAAAGACTTTTCACCTCCGTGTTGTTTTTAGTTTTATTTACGCAGGCAACTTGCTCTTAGTGCAGTGAGGTGTTCGTATGTACTTGTATGAATGGCCTAACGTTAAATGAACTGAGTTCTTGCATGCATTACTGGAATAGCTCATAGGAAGAAGGCTGATGCGGTGTTAAGATATTTGACTTCCACCTGAGTTTTAAACCGTTCATTGGTGCACCTTGTGGTCAAGCCTGTAAAGTAAAAGTCCACAGGAAGAGTGACTGCAGCAAACAAGTGGTGTGAGTTGCTAAAAAATCTTGCCATTTCAACCCTGTATTTCCTTTAAAATGTTTAGGAGGCAGAGAAAGGCGTGAAGTTCCTAACGTTGCCACCAGTATTACACCTACAGCTCATGAGATTTATGTATGATCCTCAGACTGACCAAAACATCAAGATAAATGACAGGTAAGTTTCTTGGCATTGTGTTTCTTTGGGGTTTTTTTCATTGTAAAATTTGGACCCGCGAATGTATTTTACCAAAAACAATTTGCCAAAATCCAAGCAAATGGTGTGTGCAGTCGCACGTGGTGGATGTCCCCAAAAGGTGCACCGATTGAATGTTGAGATTCTGAACGACAGATTGAATACTTAAATTTGGAGCAGCTTTTCTGAGTGTAAAACAACTGAATGCATCTTTTAATGCTTTGTGGAACATTCTTTGTGCTGAGTGTGGAAAGTTGGTACAGTCCCATAGGCTGCCACAAGAGTAAGCAGGATGAATAAGTAGTCCTCTGCTTTCCCTCCCTCTCTCTCTGTGCCCATTCACTGTAAGTAGAGGCTGATAACTTCTCAAGGAGACACGTTGTTGATTGTAAACTAAATGTGGACTGCAGTAATTTCAGTCTTACCAAGAAGGTGGGACTGCAGCTGCTGAAAGACTTTGCAAAATAATGTTCCAGTCCAGTAGTACCTGTGCTAGAAAATCTGTATTTGTATACTAGAAAATAACAGGTTTTGAGCTTTTTTTTTCCCTTGGCACAGTGAATCCAGACCAGCACTATTTCCGTTCCAGTGCTCTTACCCTTGTCGCTGAGGGCATACTTTTTCAGAGGTTCTTATGAAGATTATTTTTATTCTTTATTAAAACAGTGTAAAATCTGCCACTGTATGCAGAACATTCTGGATGGAAATGGCTTTATAACAGTAACTTGTTCAATTTTCGTGACTTGCTTTAGGAGTTAGTACTGGTGTCCTGCGGAACAGTGTGTTTCTGCCTGAGCTACAAATACAGCTGTCTTAATTCTTTTCAAAACTAGGTTTGAGTTTCCGGAGCAGTTGCCGCTTGATGAATTTTTGCAAAAAACAGATCCTAAAGATCCTGCAAATTACATTCTTCATGCAGTTCTAGTACACAGTGGAGATAACCATGGTGGACATTATGTTGTTTACTTGAATCCAAAGGGGGATGGCAAAGTGAGTATTGAAAACACGGAAACCTCTTTGTGTTTTGCAGAGACGTAATTGCAGTTTTCATGGTCAAATGGGCAAATCTCTGAAAGTTTTGTTCCTCAAGAGAAGATTGTGCTGGCACACTCACTTCGTCACGCAGGGATTTGACTTCTCTATGTAGTTCTTAGCCTGATGCTCTTTAATTTGGTGCCCGTCCTAATGTATTTGGGAAAGTTATTTTGTATTTACAAAAAGGAAAACCAGCAGCCCTCAGGGCTAGACTTTGCTTTTTAGGGAGGAGTCTGCATTTGGAGGCATTAAAGAATCCCTTGTCCTCTTAAGAGGAGCAGCTTGATCTTTGCTATTGGCTGTTGGGAAAAGGCCTTTAACTGTCCCTTCAGTTTTAACTAATTAGTTTTTAACTAATCCCTTCAGTTGTGTGTACACGTGTTGGAAGTTCTGCAGTCAGATTTCATCCAGTGGGTTTTTTTGGCTGACTTTAGGCTGAAGCAAATATGAACGTTTCAAATGTTTCTGTGAGTCAGAAGTTCAGTATCTGTGCATGTCCCACTGTTGTAGGTTTAGGTGACTTGATTGGATCAGACGTTTATAGGTCAGGTGCCTCTTCCCTCGAGTTGGCTCCTTTTGTGTGTACATGACTGTTCACAGTAAAAGTAGGAGTCTGATTTTGCTGTGAATTGTTGCTGTTTGTCTTTTGTTTTTAATTGGCTTTATGGTTTCAATTTCAAATTTGCTGTAAATTACTTTAAATGTACAAATAATTACTAGATATCTTGTGCATCATTGCTTTTTAATTTATTTAACAACAAATAAGGTCAATTTTCTGATTCATATAGAAATGTTAGATATTTGAGTAATAGTCTTAAGAAAAGGTTGTTTTGAATAATTATTGGGATTTTGATATCAGTGTAAAACATTCAAATATTTTAGTAAAGGTTTGGTGTTTGTGGTTTTCCTTATGCTGAGGGCAAGTAGCAGGTAGCACAGATTAAACTGAACTGAACTTTGGGATTTTTAACCTCCTGCTGCCTGAAGAGCAGTTTTAGTTACTTCAAAGAGCTGAAAGACATACCAGCAATAGGGTTAATTTCTCATACAAAATCCCAGTTTTGTGTGCAAAAATTTATATAAATGTTATTTTATAATAATATATTTATGTAGT
>NW_010409744.1:0-730 GCF_000710305.1 Buceros rhinoceros silvestris
CTCCACCCCCGCGGGATCTCCTGGGGCCAGGCGCGGGGGTCCTGGGCTCAGCCGCGGCCAGACGAGTCCTGGGGAGGGGGTGTTTGCTCTGCCCGTGTCTCGTCTCCGTGCAGTTTCCCGGAGCTCAGAGTCCCATTTCTGAAAACTTCAGTACTTTCTCCCATCGAAATACAAGCTCAGATCAAGTGGGTCGTTTCCAAATGAAATCTCTCTCACCACTCACATAAAATCATCTGGGTTTGTGTAAGAAACCAAATCGAAACACCCCAGCCTGCAAAGGAAATCAAACACATCTATTTCTCACACGTCCAAGCACAGAAAGCAGGCGGATCTGGTTGTTTGTGATCACGCCTGGTTTTTGGCCTTTGTCCATGGAAAATCTCTGCTCATTTCTTACTTCTGCATCTTTTCCCTGCTGGCATTGTCCCATTGCACTCCCCCTGTTTCTAGTTTTTATATGTTCTTCATTAGGCTGCCATCCACGTGACCGCCTTTGCCTATTGCTTGTCTTGGCCTATTCAGGAGAAAAAGGCCTATGAGAACGAGCTGAACTTGGATGATGGTCCTGTATCTCTGGGGGGGTGGGATGCTGCCAGCCGCTTCCTGATGAAAACAGGCTGCTTTGTTCCAGAAAATGAAAGAGTCCCTGGAGCCGAGCGGGGTCCCGCCTGCCCGCAGTGCCCTGCCGTGCTCTGCAGCCACTGCTGCTTCCCGGGGCCGGCGGGATGTG
>NW_010409744.1:776-1937 GCF_000710305.1 Buceros rhinoceros silvestris
GCTCCCCCCCGCGCCCCTCCCCAGCCCCTGCGTCTTCCCGGGGCAGGCGGGATGTGTTTCATGGGGAGGGTGGGGTGGGCTCCTCGCCAGCCAGAGTAAATCCAGAGACACTTGAGAATCCTGATGGCTACAAGGCTGATGGAAGTGGAGCCATGGGCTGGGAACAGGGAGAAAGGCCAGGTCCTCCTCCTTGTCCTTATTCGGTAACGCCTGGCACTGAGCAGCCATGTAGGGCTGCTGGCCTTGCAGCTTCTGGGTTGGATCATCCCCTCACCAGAGGCTCCATGTGTGCAACAAACTCTGGCCCGGGCCAGTTCCTCCAGCTCTGTCTCCCCAGGGGCTCTCTGCAGCAGCTGGCGGGATGGTGGCTCTGTGCTGCAGGCAGCTCGTAGTGGAATGGTGACCCAGCCCCAGCTGCAGGAGCCCACCTCTTTGTTCCTGTTTTCACTTGCGGGATAATGGTCCCTGCTGCTGGAATGTCCTGCTGCTCTGGCTGCCCTCCTGCCCCAGGACAGCTTGTTGCTCTGCATCCAAAGGTTTTCCAACCACCGCTTGCCCTTCCGAACACCTGCTCTCTGGGTGCCTGGCACCTTCTGCAGCCCATGGCCCATGCTTTGCTGCTCCTGGCCTCAGACTCATCCACCCCACCTACCCATGACCACCAGTCACCTCCTGATGACAACCAGGAGGTTTGTTGCCACTTTCTGGAAGTGATTTGAGAAGGAGAACATGGTGCTTCAAGACCACCACAAATTCACCAGCATGGTAGGTTGGGTTGTCCCAGGGAGGGGACCCAGAGGCTGTGCTCAGCCAGCTCCATGGTGGCCTCCAAGACCTGGGAACAAAGGGCCGTCTGTGCCCCTGCTTTGCAGCACCTGCTTGGGGAAATCCACCTATAAGCTGGCTCAGGTGCCATGTCCCAGCCCCAGCTATGCCAAGGCCCAACAAAATGTGCTTTTTGAGCCAGAGGGCATGTTCTGAGTGGGTGGCAGGGCCACGGGCCACCCACTGTGCCGGGGCAAACACTGTTGCCTGGGCAGTGCCAGGTGTTGGGCACCAGGCAGCCCCGCAGTGACATGCACCCTCAGCAGGTTGACACCAAGTTGAGTGAGAGTGTTCATCTGAAAGTTCAGAGGGGTCTGGACAGGCTGGAGCGATGGG
>NW_010409745.1:0-3598 GCF_000710305.1 Buceros rhinoceros silvestris
CTGCCATGGAGTGGCCGGTAAATAAGGAGCTCCCGTGCTGCGGGAAGCGCTGCCTGCCCCTCTCCCTCCCCCTCTTCCTCCCGGCCTTTTGTTCGCTGGCCCTCGGTAAGGGGGAGGTCTGTGCCCCGGCACTTCTGCCGAGCGCTGGGTGCCGGAGGAGGGGGCTCAGGGCTCGCCGTGCTGAAAATGCTCCGTTTGTACTAAATTAGGAGACACTGACGGACCGGAGGTGGGATCAGTTTTTCCATTAATGCAGCCCTTGTTTTGCGCCTTGGCCACGATGAAGGATTTTGTCAGGGTGAAGTCGGTCGTATTCGTGGTCTTGATCTCAGCGTAACTTTTAATTCACAACAATGTGAAAGAGATTTCTGTGTGCCCGAGTTGGTATTCCGGGCGCGGTGAAGGCTGTCAGGCTTTCTGGGGCTTGTTTTGCCTATTTGAAATGTCTTTGTCAGTGCCTCAGACTCTAAGCCGTGCTTTTGGATCTACGCTTATTAAAACAAAATAGGAGCCTGTGTTCTTCCTGCTGCTGTGGTCGTCTTTCACTGGTGTTTCTATATGCCCGTAGACACTGTATTACAGTTCTGATACAAGGCTGTTCTAGGCTTACTCGAGCACAGATGTGCCCGAAGGACTCGGGCTGTGTAGTCAGCCTACAACAAATGCGGTGAAACCATTTATATAAAAACTGTAAATGGAAGAAATGTGCTGTACCCCTCTGGGTCTTCTATTTATTTGGTTTGGGTTTTAGGGTTTTTTTAATTGGAAGACAAAAGCCCTAGGTGAAAAAAAAAAAAAAGTGGCAGTATATTCTTGAGAAAGAAGCTTAGTTTATTGAGTAAAATCAATTATAATTGCATTTCCTCAAACTAAGATTCCTGCCTCTCCGGTCCTTCTGAGGAAATTGTTCTGGATCACCTCAAACGGAATGGTTGGCGTAGTACAGATGAAGAGGCTCACTGAAGGTTGAGGCCGAGATTAGAAGGTGTCCCGGGGAATTTACTTGCTGCATTATGTAACAATTTGAACTTTGTAAATAGATTTGCGAGAGGGGGGCAGGCATAATAGCTTCTCAAGTGTGCTTTTATTTTGAGAACTTAAACTGCTGAAGAAACAGATACCGCTGCGATAAGTAAAACACGCCGGGATCTTAGAGGCCCCGTGGTTTACTGGGGGACAGGAGTACCCTTCTGTGTAGAAACTAAATATTTAAAGAAAGCCCACAGGCTGTAACGGGCTTAACTTTGTAAAGGTATAACTGGGTGCAGTATTGCTGGTTTCAGCATGACCTCTGACAAGGAACATGAGCAGAAGGCCTGGCTCAGTGGACTCTTTTTGTTGTTTATTTGTGAACACACACTTAAGACTGTAGGTCAGAAGTGACGGAAAACCTCATGACCTTAGTTGAAAAGACCCTCTTCCACTGCAGAACTCAACCATGTTCTCAGTTTGACCCTCTGGTTTTCCTCTTGAGTTGGCAACAGAAGTCTTCTAAATTGTTGAGTAAAGTTCTCCAGGCCCGAGGGAATATTTTGTGGTGTTTGGAAAGTGTGGCTGGTTGGAAGGTATTTGAGCTGTGTGGAAATCGGGCTGTGCTGCGCTCTGGTATAATCCTCTTTATTGTGTGGAGGCTTTTACTACAGTCGGTTCAACTAGAAATGCATCTCCCACCTTGGAAGGAATTGGCCGTGCTTGAGTACTACTTCCTCATCCTGAATTATTTAATGCACAAGCTCCTGCGCCTGGGTCCTGAGTTTTCACTGTGAAGTATGTGGCAGGAAGAGGGAGAGAGGGAAATCCTGTTAAGGAGGAACCACAGTGACTTCACGGCTACTTGTGTAGGTATTTGGCTGTCAGTCAGTACGTAACTAGGCTGTAGGGTTATTCCAAAGTCCTTAGATTTGTAATTGCATTGATAACGCCAATTAAATAATGATTCCTAAGTCACTTCTCTGAGGTCACTTGTATTTTCAGTAGCAAAGTTGGCTAAAGCTGATTATTCCGTAATTTAAAGAAAAACCCCTTTGTTCCCCTTGTTGCAAGGGAAACCCAGCTCAAACCCCAATATTTTGCTCACGAAGAGGAGGATTTGGAAAACCACTTGGCTTTACTTGCTAACAGCTAAAAATAGGCACCTTCCAGCCTCCCAGAGCAGCGTTTGAGCAGGATGTATATATGTCAGTGTGTGCGTATAGCTGTCGATCTGTGTGCGAGCACTCGCGTGCACGTTCCCGTTTTCCTGGGGCAGCGTACGCGTACGGCGTCCTTCACACTGTATCCCCAGGTATGGGAAGCTGTGGCACCAAAGAGCTAAGCTGCTGCTTTTTCTGTCTGTAAGGTTGTTTTTGAAGCTTCTGGGCTGTTCGAACAACGAACATCTTGTCTGATAGAAAGAGGAAGGAAGCCAATTGTCTGGTACTCCTAGTCTTTTAAAATTGAGGAGGGTTGTTTTCTTGTCATCCTTTGAGGTTGATCTCTGTAGTACATCTTCTATATTCATCTTCGTGAAATAAAAGTACATTGTTTATAAAAGTCTCGTCGAGATAACTCTGAACAGCAGAGATGAGAGAATTTGTGACCTGACACTGATGGCAGCTCGATGAATTTCTCCTGCGAAAATGAGTTTTCTTTTTATCTGCTGGAACATCACTTTAGAAACAGAGCAGCATTGTGTTACTGACCACTAAGGTTCTACTGCCAAAAATTATTCGCTCTTCAAAACCTTAATTACATGGAATGAAGAAGTATTGCCTTCCTCTCTCATTCCAGGGCTCTGGAGTACGCTGGCATGCACAGAAAGGGGTTTTGAGCACAGTCCTTTTCTCAAAAGCCATTTGGAAAGATTGGGCAGTGCGGACGGTCCAGTTAAAATGCTGTGAATGCATGCCCAGACTTCTTGGATTCCCACTCCTGTGCTAAAACCGCATTGTGCAAGTGGTTATGTTCTTGTTTGCCAAACATGAAATTTAGTTACAGAGTTAGGAATTAGACTTGGTGACAACTATAGATGTTTCTCTCCCAGCTAAACATCGGATGAGTAACCTGCCTGTGTCTGATGAGTGCGAACTGCAGTTCTGGGAGTCTCATTCCTCTGCAGTAAACATCTAGGAACTGCAGCTTACCTTTTAACCTGTATTTTGTCATTTTTAAAGCTAGTACTTGTGTAAACAGAACACCTAAGTTAGCAAATTGAATTCCTTTGGGATACCTGTTAATATTTATTACGGAACAGATGTTGTTGGGCGGTGTGTTATCTTCCACCAGGGCTTGATGAAAAGCACCCTTAAATCTTTTGTTAAAGAAGTCTCTCTTCTCCTACTCTGCACCTGTCAGCTCCTGTTTCAGGGCTTAATTTGACACTCCAAATGTGTGTCATTACACTTCTGTGTGTGACTGTGTATTTTATTCCAAATTTACAAGGATATATAAGTGAAAGAGAAACTGTGGAAGGGGTAAAGGCTAGAGCAAAACCAGAGAAACCTCAGACTAACCTGGATGTATGCTATGTGTAAAGCAATTAAAATGGTGCCACATAAAACTTTTTTATTTATATCTCCTTAAGATATAAATATAAAATATATAAATATAAAAATACTTG
>NW_010409746.1:0-9211 GCF_000710305.1 Buceros rhinoceros silvestris
CAAGGAAGTTTCAGCTCAAACCAGGACAAATAACAAATGAAATATTAACAGGTTTATGGGATTGGAAACTTGGTATAGAGAGGATTACCCTTGCTGTTAGGGAAACAAAAGCAAAAGGAAAAATAAATACCGAGTGGTATTTATCTTCTAAAAGTCCAGATGCTGCTAGGAATGAGACCTGCTTCCTTATAGGGTATTACAACAAGAGAAGCACTACCCATAAAAGAAGGTGGGGTGGGAGAAAAAAAATCTTTAAGAAAAACTAGGATAGAAACAGAATAAAACAGGAAAACAAACACCATGGCCTTGGCATGGAGACAGACTAATCTTTCCATACTCCCTAAAGTTGCTTAGATCTTGGAACAAGAGAGAAGGATTGAGGAAGCAGCGAAGTATTTCAAAGATTGTGCACACATCATTGTGTACCATATAGAAATGACATTTTCATGGCCTGGTTATGTGGGCAGCCAGCCTGAGTTGAGCAAGAACAGAGACATTTGACAGGTAAAATAAGACAGTCATAAAACAAAAGAAAAAGAGAAACCTGGAACAAGTACAGACAAAGAAAAAGAGCCCCATGATAAGCAGTGTTAGCTGCTGGCGGGGGGGTGGGGGCGGTGTCTGTGTGTGTTTATTTTATTTTTTTCCTCTCTCACAGGAAGTCCCTAGCCTAGGTTTGTCTGCACATTGCAGTTACTGAGCATTGTGCAAGCAACCTGGAGCCATCCAATGCTGAACTGTTCCTGACCTTCACCTGCAATAACATACCCACACCAACCAGGCCTTGTAAGATAGTAGGGATAAAAAGAGGAACCTACCTAATAACAGTGTATTGCTTGTAAGTGGCCTGGGAACTCTCCTCACAAGGTAGTACGATCGTGTCGTAAGTGAAAGAAAGCGCAAACCCTATGCAGAAACATAAATTGAGAGCACTAAACTTGATTCTTTGCCAAGTAAATCACGTCTCTGTGATTCTGCTCCAACAAAAAAACCCCAACATTTCTTGCACAGAATTAAACCATTCCTTACGTTTTTGGGTTAGCTTACAGGTTTAGCATTCCCATTCTCCTCAGCAGAAGTCTGTAAGTCATCCCTCTGTGTTTGATCACTTGCAAGGCAGACACAGAAGTGATCCGATACTGGGAGTTCCCACACAGCAGCACAATACCAAAGGAAGTAATTTTCAAGGACCTTAATTCAACGTCTTTGGGGGCTTTTTTTATTAAATACATAATTAATTCAACTACCTGAACAAACTGAGAAGAAAGCTCTGAAATCAAAGATTTACGGAACTGCCAACCATAAGGGTTCACAACTCAGGTTCTGAAACAACCTCGAAATTGGCTTAGAAACATAAAAAAAATCTGCCTCTGGTTCTTCTTTTCCTCAAGATATCTGTATTGGAAGTCTAGTACTGGGCAGAAGTGAGGGTGTGAATTTGTGGTGCAGTAGCTGCTCCAGACCTGTTACTAAAAGGGACAGTGAGTTCCTTCTCCCTGGAAGTGATCAGGCATGTAAGGAGCCACAACTCGTACTATGCACATGCATGTTTCCACCCATCATGGAGTAATCACAGGCTGAGATTTTTCCTGTCTAGAGCTAATGTCTCCTGCAGTTTTGGTTACTCTGACCACCCCCAGCTGAGTTCTCACAATAAAACCAGTTTAGACGACTCTGAACGTTGCAGCTCTGTGTTCCCACCCCATGAAGCTTCTGAGCTAATATGGTATTTATTCCACCTGCAAAACAGCACAGCAACAGTGACTCGTTGAAGAAAGCTGTGCTAAGACCTAAACTGTCAACAGGTGCATGAGCTTAACACAGACATGATTTGCTAACTGTATTTCTCAGCCTCTCTACCACTTTTTTACAAGGCACTGGAGAAAGCACAGGCATTCCCACACCACATCACTCCCCTTCTACAATGCTAAACCAGAGTGGCAATAACACTAAGGCCTCAACCAGGTAAGAGGTGGAGGAGATGGGACTTACCAAGCCCATGGCTAGGGTGGCTATGAGCAAACAGCAACAGCACAAGGATTCGAAACATAGTGAAGCAAAAAACTGGAGATGCAAATGAGGCTGCCCAGCTCAAAACACGGGAAGAGAGGAGTGCAGATGCCCTGCCTACAGTTAAGGACTGCACAGGTGATGCATCCTGGGCTGCCTTGCTACTCCCTACACCATGGTCCCCTTCCAAAAATTGGCCAGGGCAGCAGCACTTCTGACATCTGCTCCAAACTGCTGTCCCTGCCCTTGCTGTGCTGCATCTCCCCTTCTTCTCCCTCCCTTCCAGCATGAGAAACTGCATCAGTGATAGGACAAGATGCAGGGGAAAGGGTCAGGCATCAGCTGAAACTCCTCAGCCATACGATCAAACCTTGGGCTACCAGGGCATGCTGCAATAGCAGGTCTGACTTATTCCTAAGCAAATGCCACTTCTCCTCCTCAAACTAGCACCTCTCTGCAGCAAAGGTACTCCTGTATTTAGTTCAGAGAGAAGAGCCCATAACTGCCCCATCCATCAGGTAGATAACAGAGGTCATTCTACTTGCCTGGTGCGACACCGTACGTTGCAAACTCCAGATGGTTTGCAAACACAAAGGCACTTGTACAAGGGCCTGCACTAGCCTATAGAGCTCCCTGCAGGAAGCTATGCTGGGCTGACCCTCACCTGGCCTCAAACAAAGGGAAAAAAAAAGGCAAAAAACCACTTTTCCCAATGCAGAGAACAGGCCCCTGTTTCTGAGGGCACTGAGAGGTCCATGGGGATACTTTTCCAAATAGCGCTTCTCAACTTTACTCACAGTGCCCCTGCTTCCTCAGAGCGATCACGCCTTTCTTGTTAACCAGCTATTACAAAAGCAAGTTTAGAAACCGAGTCCCAGCCTGCCCCAGACTCCTGCAGGGCAGCCCAGCCAGGGCAGAGAGCAGACATGCAAAGGCCCAGTGTCTCAAGGCTGCCCAGGGAAGGGGACAGAGGTCTTTCCCAGGCCAGGAGTCTAAATTAATTTAGGACATGGCCCTATCTCCTACAGCTAGGAAAGTCTGCTGAGGGCACAAAGGCATGGGCTGCAGGAAGCAAATGCAAGTCTCTGTGTAAAGAGGCCTTAACCCAAGCCCCAGCCCATGCTCTTGCTGTGGTGATATCCACTCGAGCAGCCAGCCTGGCACCTTGCACACCACTCCACCTCACCTGGGAGAAGTTCAGCCCATTGAGGGGGTGGCATTGCTCCTCCACTTTCTCCACAGCACCTGTTTCCTTCCTCAGCTGCTCTGCTTCCTGGGCCAGGTACAGATCCAGGACCGGCACGCCTCGTGACTTGATGTCTACCTCTGTCAGAGAGTTCACCATCAGCATCACCCACACTGGCCTCTTCCGCTCCCAGTTGCCAGCAATGGCATTGAAGAGATAGTCTGCATACAGTCCTTTACCGCGCTGGTCTGGGGTCATCCAGGAAGGCATCATGAGCTTGATGTACTCCAGGTGCTGCTTGAGCCTGCGGTAGATGTCACGGGGCAGCACATCCTGGAGGTTCTCCCCCTGTGGCAGGAGCTGGCAGCTGGTGAGAGCTGAAATAGTGTAGGGGTCAGTGAGGTCCAGCTCGAAGTACACAGTGTGACTCTGGTGGAAGGCCTTCTTTGAGTTCTCTGGAATGAAATCCCAGACACGTGTGTACGGGACATGGATAGTGCCAAAGAAGTAAGATGGCGGATCTCTCTTGATGGTCCACAGGAAGGAGATCAGCTCAGTTTGCTGGGGAAAAGGGAGACACAGCTGAGTATGTACAGACAGTAACACTGGGCCTCTGCAATACACGGCTTAACAAAAACACGGTGCCAAGCCAGCAGGTCACCTGGCTCAGCAGCTTGCCAGCATGGACTTTTCCTAAAGTGGCTTTACTCACAGAGAGTCTTCTTTTTCTCAGGTCTTGAGGTAAACATTCAATTTTCATTAATTAAAAACACAAGAAGATTGGCCTTCGCTTACTCCTTCTAAAAGACAGCACTGGATCTTCTCAACAGTAATGCCATCCCACCTCATCCTGAAGGTATCTGCCAAATCACCCAAGTCACTTTACACCAGCAGCAGGCATGACCTCCATCACCTACAGTATGCACCCCACTATTGCAGTAGTCCTTACTGTAACAATGGATATGAACAGTTTCTATCTGTCTGCACAAACAGGAAGAGGTAGCTTTTGCATGCCTAAGTAAGAGGACAGGCTTCCAGATGCCCTCAAACATCTGGTCAGCCTTTAAGCCAGCACATAGCTCTGAGGCCACGTGTGCCTGTGTGCTGATCTAAGAAGCCTGCCTGACTGCCAAATGTAGAACAGCCTGCTTGGAGGAATTTATGGGAATATAAATTTCTGATACTAAAGAGACGCAGAGTCAGAATAGCTAATCTTAAAAAACTGGTCTGCAATGGCTCATCCCAGACAACCTTCTCCAGCAGCTCTCCACGTCAAACTCAGGCCACAGATCAGGCAGCATTCTAGCAAAGTGCTACCACAAGTCCAGCTTACCAGCAGGGACTGGAAAACCAAGCATACTCCAAAGAGCTCTTCAGAGCCCTTCAGATACTTCCGCAGCATGTCAGGAGTCTGAAGGATACTTCAGACCTTGGTAACACATGCTACAACTACAGATCCTATAGGACAGTCCCGGAATGCACTGCTGAATTATAGACCATAAAAATCTCTCCTGAAGACCACAGGAAAATGGGAGAACAAATACAATGCAGAATTGAGAGGTAAAGAAGATACACGGCATCAGGTGAGTACAAATCTGACATAGACTGAGGAAGAACATAGGAAAATGAAAATGCAAAGTAAAACAAGAAGGAAAGATGAGACAGAGTTCCTTCCTGTCATTACTCGGGAGGCGGAAAATGGAAGGACTCCATTTCTCACTGTGGTGAGAAATTAACTGGAAGTAGTTGTCAGCCAGCAAGGAGGAAAGACCAGAAGTGCTGCTCTCTCTCTACAAGCAAGCAAAAAGACAGAAGAGGCACCCGAGACAGGCAGGCACAAGGTCAGGGTGTCTACACTCCTTCCCTGTGCACAAATCTGATCATGTACATAGCAGTGCACAAGAAATGCCATGACTGCAAGGCACTGTGAGGAACAAGTGGTCACCAGGCAGATTAAAGACTTCAGTTCAGCTCCTAATAAATCCAGCCAGAAGGCTCAAGACCAAATGGATGGTACCAGGCTTTAACAAGGACCATTAACACTGCTCCAGATGACTGCACACAGCCCAGACAGAAAGCTGTTTGGCATTGCACTTTCACTTTCTTTTTGCTCTGCAGATCACCGCAGCTTTCACAATCAGATACCGAAAGCAGAGTAATACTGCCAGTTATTAGTGGTGCCACTGAGGTAATCACACAGGCCATCAGGCAGAGAGTCTTCCTTTAAAGAGCCTGAAGCACAGGCAGAAAAAAAGCAGGCTGAGACCTAGCAAAACTTTCCACACAGTCCCAGAGACTGACACCTTACAAAGCAGACCAACTGGGCACTCTTCCTGGCATTTGCATGCCAACTGGAGCAGTCATGAATTTGGCAACCCACACCAAGCGCCATTCAGAGCTCCCTTCTCCAAATTGTTTGCAGCCAGTGTGAAAGGCTGGAGAATAGGCCTCAGTTTCCCACTGCTAATGGGAAACCTCCCCAGATCCTGCACAACCAGTTTCTGGGCACCAGCAGTTCGATATCATCACCAAGTGATGCTACAACGGGAACTCACAAAGCTCGCTTTCCCTCCAAAAGGCAGCATTAGAGATGCTCAGGACATGCTAGTGCCTGCTGTACTTTCTGGCACTCTCGCATCTCTGTGCACCTCCTGGAGCTCACACAGTTTCACTGCAACTTCAAAGAGGGAAAAGCAAGGATATGGTCTCTCTCCAAGTTCATAAAATGGGAGGAATTAAATAATTCTCTCTGCAGCTGTGAGATAGCACAGGAGCAGCACGCAGGCTTGTTCTGCATCGCAAACAGAGCCTCTCTCATTTCCCTGAGAGTGTGCAGTGTGTAAGAGTGCTGCAACCCAATTTTCCTTTGCACTAGGATCCTTCTACACAGGTGTTACATCAGAAAGAGGTGGTTTAAAGCCAGCATAAATTACTGTCGAAGTAGTGTCCTGAAGACTTATCGAGCTGGGCTGTAGAGCTCCAGGAATTTCACTTCAGCAGTGTAACAACAAAAAGTCAGGTTCATGTATAGATCATGATGCACATTTCTGTCTCCACTCTCCAAATTACAGGTGGTACTCAATGCATTTCTCATGATGGGAAAAACTAGAAGCAAGGGGAAAAAATGAAGGGGCAGCCTAATGAAGAGAGCAGCAGTCCTATGCGAGAACACAGGTGTCCCAATTTGCTGCTACACCAAGATCTGAAGCAGCGTCATCACTAGTTATATCACACCTCCTCCATGACTCAAGTGTAACCTCCCTCTACAGAGCTCCAGATAAAGGTATCTCTGAATACTCAGCACTAGGGCACAGTGCCTTCTCCGCTACCTCAGCTACCCAGGGAACAACAGCTGGCTGTGAATTGATTCAGCATATCAGCCCAGCCAAAAGAATTGTTTAGAACAAAATAGGAGAAAGAGAAAGGCTTTTCCTCATCTAACAGGGGAATGAGGGAGAAGGAAAGGAGCTGCTCAAGCTGACAGCGTCACAGAGAATGCACTGAGACCTATGGAATCCAATCCCTACCATGAGCTGGCAAAGCCTCCCTTCCCTGCCAGGGCTGCAGAGGGGATGAACTCCACTGCCCACCATGAGATGAGATTGGGAGCACATACAGCCAGAAAATGCTTCTCCAGAATAAGGAGACAGTGTCAGACATTGCAGAAATCTTGGAAAAGCATGGTGCACATCAAGGGTTTTTCCTCCTGAGATGAGCAAAGGTCTAGGCAAAATCTTCAAGAAAGGGAGAACAAAGTGATGTATGCAGATCAGTAGCTGAAACCAGAGCATGTTAGTCCCATATCCCTACTTCTGCCCTCTAATCACATAGCTTGAGATTGTCCACAGGTGTCACTGGCAATTCCCATGACCTTCCTTCTATCTGCTTCAGCAGAACACAATCTCTGACTGAGAGGAATTTTCATTAGCTTTCCAATAGCACTCTTCTTCTAAGATTTGAAAAACCTGTTCATTTTAACAGCAGCTTGCTTTTCCAGCAGTATTTATAGGTCCACCATAGGATGTAACCTGTAGTCTTCAAAACCACAAATACTACTGTGTTTGTCAGACATTGTTTCATGTTTTGTCATGCATTGTTTCAGGTGTGGCAGCAATGATTCTGTAGCAAGAGCGGTAACAAAGAGGATCAGAGAAAGTGTCACCTTTCTTCTGAAAAACTAGCTCAGACTGGGCCAAATGATGTACTGATTGTCAAGACTAAAATGATGGTAAACATCCTGAAAATACTGCAGGAAGAAACAGGAGGAACAAAGAACACATCTAGTAGCAGTGATCTGAACATCTAGAAGATCGTGGGAGTTTAAAAACAAACATTAAAAAAATTAAAGAGAGAAGGTTGTGGTGTTACGGGGAACACAGGCTCAGAGGAGAAGGAAAACTGCTGTCCAGACTCTGAGGAACTGGGAAAACCTGTATCTGGTCTGCTTCTTTCCAATCACTTCTGCTTCTTTCCACCTTCTGCGTCATCTATGTAGACTATACATTTTTCAGTACAAAGTGTATAATTCACTGTGCAGGAAGGTGCCCTCTGTGGCTTCAAGGTCTACTCACCCCTTGGCTCCAGAGTCACATCCTCCAAACCTCAGCCCAGGACTGTACTGTTTCTCAATCCACAATATTATCTTTTTTCTTTTTTTGCTTGCTTGCTTCAGAAGCCAGAGCATGTGGCATGCAATATTCCACCCTAAAAGCAACCCTCCCTATACGGCTTTCTCTCTCCCTCTTATCTATCCTGGTGTTATATCTTGTCATGTTCATCTATAACTAACCGAAACAAAAATTGTGCCTTTACTCATCATGCCCCATGCATCTACAATAATGCACGTGGAAATGCTTGGCACATTTTTAACAGTCACTTTTTTGAGCTTTTACCCACCTGCACTACTGATATTTTCAAAAACAAATTTTTAACTAAAAAGCCAAGGGCTGAGAGCAGACAGATTATCTGCACTTCTGAAGGGAAAGGTAGCCACTTAAATTAACTAGCACTCTATCAGGAGCAACGCGTCATAAAATACCAACCAGCTACAACAAGCATTCTGCTGTTCCTCCCTGGATCCTGGCTTTAAATTTACCAATACACTCCAGTATCGAGCAAAAAGAAAGCATCGCCAGAACACATTACTTAGTAACTGGAATATAACCCAAATGATTCCAGCAAGCTTTATTTTAGATGAACTGTTTTCAAAGCCCTTCTTTTTTCCTATTAAAAAGGAATTATGGGGCACATTATTGGTTGCAGCTTTAACGATAATTTGGAGTCAAGATGAGAAAGCCCTCTGAAGTATTGTATGTTCAATCCTTAAATTAACAGCTTCACTCTTTCAGGCACTGATGCATATGTTTCTTTCATAATAGAAGCTTTAGGCAATCTGACAGAAAGAAGAACCTGTATTCTAGAAGTACAAAAAGAGATCCCATAAGGAATTAAGATAAAAACAAACAAGCAAAGTCTTCCCTGATGACAAAGGGACAAGGAATAGTATTTTTTCCAAAGGCATTTGTTAAGGGTCGAGGGACCGAGGTAATAATAACTTTAATAACTCCTCGAATTACCTTAACGAATCCTTCTGTCCCATTATAGAGACAGAAAGGTCTTAATAGGGAAAGGAAGAAATTCACACCTCGGCCTACATTCGGAAAAAACTGAAACAAACTTTTAATAAACAATAAATTCACACATAACTATACCCTATAAATATATATATATATGCCTATAATTACAAACCAAAGGGAAAAAAAAACTGAGGGAAAAGAAAAGGACTCAGATAACAGGGTTCTTGGCAATCTGTCCCGTTCAAGGTTAGAAGTCTGAGCAGGCAGCCAAGTGACGAGATAAGAGTGCAAAAACCTTGGTTCACTCCGCTGTCCCAGCAGAATTCTTCTCGTGCCGGGGAAGGCGGGGGCACGGGCACGCGGCGGCCGGTGCTGGTGGCCTCTGGGCAGCTGCTCTCAGTCCCCACGGCGAGATAGCAGGGGGGGACCCTGTGCACAC
>NW_010409746.1:9480-11499 GCF_000710305.1 Buceros rhinoceros silvestris
GGTGTGGTCCTCATGCCCGGTTCCGGTCTAGTCCCTCGGCAGAGCAGGTCCGTGGGAGGGCTCGACTCCCTGCGTGCCACTGCCCGGGAGCTCGAAGAGCGATCCGGGGGATGCAGCCCCTCAAGCCTCAGGCTGGTCACTCGCCGGGTCGGCTCCGGCCGGGCCTGGTCGGGCTGGACGTCTGCCAGCAGGTCCACAGCAGGAACCCTCCGTGCAGCGAGTCTGGAAGGAGAGAGAGAGACACTCCCCTCGGCTGCTGGGTTTTATAACCTTAACACGTAACATTGCACCTGACTCAACCAATTAAATGCGGAATTATCGTATTTGCATGGAATAATCCTTATTCGTCCATTACTCAAAACAAGGAAGTTTCAGCTCAAACCAGGAAGTTTAGCTCAAACCAGGACAGCATTAGTGTAAATATTCATAGGGATACACTGAACAGCTTTGCAAATAAGACAGACACTGCCATTCCTAGGCAGTGTGGTTACCTCCTAATGATCCTAGGAAACAGCCTGTCAATACCAAAACTACAGGAGGTCTCACATTTTAATGACAGAGCAACTAGCAGATAATGAGGTACCATTAACACATTTCACCTCCAGTTCTGCTGGCACAAGTCCAGTCAATGGCTCCTGAGGAAAACTCCCTATGCATCTCACCAAATCAGTGAATTACCCATTTCCACAAGTAGGACTTCTGCTGCTCAGGCTCTCAGGGACTGTCCCTTCTTGTTCTCACTAGCTCCTTGCAGCAGATTCACACCAGCTCACAGCTTTTGCTCTTCGTGCCCTCAAAGGGAAAGGGGCATGCATGCCCAAGGCTTGACCTGGCTTTTTTTAGCAGCCTCACGGTTGGCCACATATAAATCCAGCCGACAAACTGGTTCTACGCCCAAGCAAATTGGTAAGGCACCAACCCCCATGCTTTGTCTAATCCAAGCTCAGGCAGATACCTCCAGCGAGGCACATGTAGCTCTGCAAATGGTTGCATCAGGAGTGCCCTAAATCCGAGGAGGAGACATCTCGGCCCCTACAGCTGCAGAGAGTCCAGAATGCTCAGCTGGCGTCAGCAAGGCCGCTGGATCAGGGGCTACATGTAGGTGCATGTTCAGGTGAGAGAGAGAAGACAGATCACAGTGCAGACTTTCTTCACAGTTGCAAAGCTTTCTCACACTTACCCTTGCACACACACCCTGCAGTGAACCAGCTGTGGCTTTGGCACCACCCCAGTGCAGCACCTCTGCACACAATTCTAGTCTTCCAGTCCCCTGAACAGCTGTGCTCGAGGAGACAATGCTGCCTGGGGCAGCAAGTTGAACAGAAAATGGCAAGACACATGTCTCGGGAGTGGCTGGGATGCACAGCTTCTCCAGTCATGCTGCTTCTGGGTCCAAGCAAATGCCAACAGACAGCACAGACGGTCTGTTAACACTAACAGAAGGATTACGAAAAGTTCAGGAAGGGTTTTCCTACATGATTTTTGGTATTATCTCAAAAAATTCTGTGAGAACACTTTGTTTCGGTGTTTGATTTTTAACGGAAATTTTTAATTGAATGATACCCTGGCAGAAATTCACTCCTAACTTAGAGCAGGAACCCTCAGATGTGCTTATCACCCTCTGGTCAGACCATGCTGCTCATGATTACTAGTCAGGCAGATAGAGATTAAAGGACGAGCAAAACCTAATAAAATTTACAACCGTGTTTCCACTTTCCAGGCATAGCCATTTGCTGGTCCTCCAGCGAGGCATGCTGGCAGCAAGTCGCTCCAGGCGTGCCTGTCCTACTGCAAGCGGCGAAGCGCGTCCCCCACGGCAAAAGGTCCCGCGGGGGCTCATCCAGGGGTCTTCCACTGTCACGCTCCTCCATTAGCAGCCCGCAGTGCTCGTCCCACCTGGCTTACAACCCTGGGAAGCCACACTCTCCGCCCCGCTCCGTCGCCCCTTCTCCACCAAGCACTCGCTCCCGAGCGGCCGCTGCCCGAGATCCGCAGGCCGCCCCCCGCTGCAGACCGGAG
>NW_010409747.1:0-1952 GCF_000710305.1 Buceros rhinoceros silvestris
TCCAGAGGTGGGCTGGGAGGCCCAGGTATTATTGGGACATGAGCGCATTAGGACAAGCAGAACATGAGCACCAAGTGCCAGAGCGGTCACCTGTGGGCTGGGGACAGTGTCCTGGGTTATGGTCTTGTCTGCAGTCCCTTTGGCAGGAAGGGCCGTGCTGCTGCCAGCCCTGCAATCCTCACCTGGATGCCACAGGGCTCTAGTGTGGCTTAATGGTCCACTTCCCCTTTCTCTCTTCCTCAAGCTCTCTCTGGGGGTCTCTGTGGGTTGGTGGTAGCATTGTTGCTTTTGACACCATTACCAACACCAACTGCATTGTTCTGTCTGGGGGTTTGTCCTGCTGGAGGGTGTCCCAGACCTGCCTTGTATTGCCAAGGGGATTCCCCGTGTGTCCTTGACTGTGTCCATGGTTGCTCATGTGTAGGCAGAGGTGCTGCCTCACTTGCCCTTGTGGCACACTGGCGAAATGTGAAAGGAAATTCCAGAAGGGCATGAGGAAAACCCTTCTGTTTGGAGGGTGGTCAAGCCCCGGTGAAGTAGCCTGGACAGTTTGTGAAGTCTCCATCCTTGGAGACGTTCAGAACCAGATGGGGCAGCATCATGACAAACATGCTCTGGCTGACCCTGCTCTGAGCAGGAGGCTTGGACATGACCATCTCCTGAGACACCTTCCAGTCCCAAAGATTTGGAGTTTGACAAGTAGAACATCTGTTTAGATGACATAGGCCTGTGATGGACTCAGAGGCACCTTATTGAACACACTTGAGATTCCTGCCCTGCTGTGGGGAAGATCAAAGCTTGGAAATCTTTGCCTGCAAGAATCCCTGATAGACAGGTGAAGGAACCGTGTTTGAAGGGGTTTTTGCTCTCCAGAAAGGACTTAGCGCTGTTATGCCTGTATCCCTGCTTGTGTGCCTCCACCCAGGTGCTGATGTAGAAACCTCCCGGTTCATGAGGAAATGGGAAACTCCTTGCATTTCAGACATGGTTTTGTGCATGGTTTCCTGCATCATGCTCGTATTGGCTCACCCAGCCACTTGTTGGCCATGATGCTCAAGATGGTGCTGGACTTCCTGTCTATGCAGAAGAGAAGAGCCTTTGTCACTGTGTGGCCTGAGTTCCAGCGCTCCAGGTTGTGCCCTACAAACGATCTGTGGCCATGGGCCAGCTCTGGGGATCCCCAGAGTCATGCCAGAAGGTCTGTTGCATTGCGGTGGCAGGCCAGAGGGCAGGAGCCAATTGCCCCTCATTGGGACCAGTGGCACTCACTTTAGTTTGCCCAACCACAGTCCTGGTGTCATTGACTGCAGCTTCTGAGAGGTGTTGCCCATGCTGACCTGTGCTGAGATCTGCAGGATTGGTGTGTTCCTGGTCTCCAAAAGGGACACCAGCTCCCTGCTGAGCTGCCTGGCCTTGTTGAATCTCTGACCTTGTCGGTGCCACCCCATGTTGGGGT
Source organism: Buceros rhinoceros silvestris (assembly GCF_000710305.1). Classification (NCBI taxonomy): domain Eukaryota; kingdom Metazoa; phylum Chordata; class Aves; order Bucerotiformes; family Bucerotidae; genus Buceros; species Buceros rhinoceros. The sequence continues at coordinate 1,457 of NW_010409747.1, forward strand.
GAATCAGCTCTCCACTGAGCAGCAGAGAAGAGAGACGCAATGGTGGAAAGACTGAGAGCATTCCATGGGGCCACTTGCTTAGCAAAGTGCATCCCACCACAAAGCCCTGCTGGCAGCGGAAGAGAGCTGTGGAGATGTTTGCTGGCCCCTATAGAGAGACAGGAGGTGAATGCCTTCCTCCTCCATTCCACCCCCATGGTTGTAGAAAGGAACTTTTGAAGGACACTCCAAGTCTTTCCACCATCCTCTATGCTACTGGCTAAAGCCAATCCGCTGGCCAACTTTCCTACTCCTTCCCTCATCTTCTGCTTTGGCATCCAGGTGAGGATTGCAGGGCTGGAGTAGCACGGCCCTGCCTGCCAGCGAGGCTGCAAACAAGTCTGCACGAGTGCGCCAGGCCAATATCCTCAACCTACAGGTGACCCCTCTGGCACCTGGCAATCCTCTCCTGTGCTCATGTCCCAGTAATACCTGGGCCTCCCAGCCCACCTCTGGA
>NW_010409748.1:0-5264 GCF_000710305.1 Buceros rhinoceros silvestris
GGCCTGGTCAGGCCTGGTCGTCAGCCAGCAGACTCATGGCAGTCCTCCCTCCGTGAAGCTGTCCGGAAGTCAGAGAGAGCGACACCCCCCGGCCTGCTGCTTTTAAAGGCTCCCGACGTAACGTTGCGTTCACCTGACTCCCTTAACCAATTGAATGCGGAGTTATTGTACTGCCTGGAATAATTCCTATTTGTCCATTTCCCAGAACAAGGAAGCTTCAGCTCAAACCAGGACACTCAGAAATGGTTGTCTTTCACAAATCTGTTCAATGTTTGCATGAAAGATAGCTTAAAAACTGATTTTCAATTTATTTTACAGACCTAGTTCATAGCTAAATTGCAGTATGGTTCACTTATCTTCCTTTAAAGAAAGTTTTATCAGATCTCTTGTCTTAGCTCTTCATATGCAAGAAGTTTACAATAAAAGCAATAACAGGTTAGTTCAATCAATACATGTGTTGTATTCTCAATTTTTAGACGTAAATTTTTAAATCCTAGCAGTAACAATGGTGTTTTATTTGCTGATATAAGAGTTGATTTCTCTACTGACACACAGAATAACAAGAAAATTATGAAAATGGCACAAGCTCTCTACTTCCCAATTCAGGATCCTAGTCATTTGTTTAAAGTATGCCAAAAATAACTAGAGGTTAATAATAGGGTAAATTCTTAATTGCAGTTCTTTCTTGCCTCTTGGCACAGACAATATTCATTGTTATACTTTAATTTGCTGCATCAAATTAAATTCTTTGTCTTCAGTTGAAAATGGTCTTTATGTTTGTTTAATGACACTTGCTTCTATTCACAGAGATACTTGGCTTACATTAAGAGAAGGTGTTATTGAATTTACCCTGTGCTTCTTCAGTAACTTTTTAGGTGCCCATCAACACAAACCCTGTTCTTAACCAGTAAGTAGGTAAAATAACCGCAGGTCAGATTCCCTTCTTGCTTACAGTGATGCAAATCAGGAATATATTTGTTGAAACCAGTGAAATTACATTTCTGTAAAAAGAAACAGGAGGGAATTAGTTTGACATTTATCTAGTAGCTTCAATGTAACTTTTACACACAGGACTAATTATATTTTAGAAGTAGAGCTCTTCCATGGTGTCAATGGCATGACTTTTCTTTTCAAAGGAATGTCTTAAATATAACTGTTAAGACAAAAACTACGCCTTAGTCATTATATGTGTGCACAGTGCGTGGTATGACAGAACTGTGTTCTCACCTAGAACCTCCAATGGTACGTTAATAGGCTTGCCAACAATAGGTTCAATCTAATCTATCAAGAATAGAATAAAAAATACTTTACAACCTCTCAGAAGAGTTTTTCCATCACAGAGGTCTCAAACATTCTGTTGATAAGCACCTGGAAAAGTTTTCAAATAGTCAGAATTGCTTTGAAAACTCTGAAAAAAAAAAATCAAACCAGTATTTTTGTGGACCTGATTTCAGTGAACAAAATTAACTGCAGCTAATTTTATATGTGTTTTCACAGTTCTATTAGAAGATATTAAGTAATTGGAATGTTTCCATGTTTTAAATACGAAACTGTTTATGTCAATCTTATTTTACAGTTTGGATCAGGAAAGAAAAGCATTTAGAAAGTAGTGCATTAGACTGCCTTGAAGCAATAGGATTTGATTAATTCTTCCAGCATTACTGATGAAAACAAATGCCTACTAGGAGACCAGTAATCTAAACACGAGTGGCATACAAAGCACTTTGTTAGTCTATAGACAGGTGCCAGACATAATGCTATTATGGTAAAAGGGTTCAATTAAATTTTAATACTCGTTCTAGGTTTGATGACAAATCGTTAATACTGAGAACTGTCTATCTCTTGGCACATAAGAAAAATTGTAGACATGCTTGATTTGTTTGCTCAGTGCCACATTTATTCTATTAAAAAACAGGATGGCCAGAAAGCCCAGAGATGAGTTTGCCTTGCCCTGGCTGAACATAAAGCAACATCTGGTATTGTAGGATGGAGAAAAATCCCTTCCCTTTCACCAACTAAACATAAACAGAAGCAACATCTTTGGAGAAAGACAGCACTCAGATATCCCATAGAAGTGTGTGCTATTCTTGCAGCTGGAATCTGAGATACTTGTCAAGACTGAGGTATGAGAGGAAAAAAAGAAAGTTTCCTAGGGACCCAGTAAGGACTATGTAGGTATCAACCAGAAAACCACCAAAAGATGCCAAACTGCATAGCAGAACCAGAGGGAAGGAAAGTCCTGCAGGGACAGAGCAGACAGGCAACACGGGAATTCTTTTCAAGCCTCCTGTTCAGGTTGTTTCAAGGCAGCACTTAAAGGTTTGCTCTCTTTTAAAGTCATTCTATTTTGATTTAGTATTAAGTCATTAATATAAAGCAGAGATTTAGAAACAGAAGCCTTTTCTCTGATGTATTCACTTCAAAAAACCACCCCCACCACCCACCATGGGGAAAAAAAAAAAAGGAAGCTCAGCTCCACCTCGAGGATCACAGGGTCTCATCACAGTATAGATCAGCAAGGGTTTTATAAAGAAACAAATCTATCAACTTAACAACTGGTCAGAGCATGGGAGAGATGTCTTCACATCTCTGCATCACTACAGACTTATTTTGTATCTAGGGACAAATCACAAAGCTGTTTTGTGGTTTGGGCCTACATTTTTTTCAAAGAGGAACAAGTAACACTCTCCCCATTGCAGAAGTTTGCCTTTGTAAGAGTTTGTGAATGTTGCAGCAGTAGTGATAACATCTATAGCACAAAACGGGCAAGGGAAGAGAAATGCAGCTGAAGCTGAAGGGTGGGCCACAGAAGGAGAAATGGGAAACTGTGCACTGACTGAAAGGCCATATACTTTTGGAAGTTATCCTGTTTGTCAAATGATGATTAAGTATTTGCAAATAGCTTCAGGTTCAAAACTCATGGAAGTGTGACTTTTCATAGGAAACAGGTTGATTTTAGAAATCACTGAGAGAAGCTATTTTAATCAGAAATGGTGTGAACAACACAAATATGATTATTCTCCTGAGTGGTATCACATCCCACTCGTTAGAACAGACTCTGCCAAACTAAGATGTGATTTAATGAAAACTAAAATATTAAAAAATAGTAAGTCCACATTAAGTTTTCTATAAGACATTAAGTCCCTTAGCTGACAATATCTCCCTCAGTGTTCATTGTTGTGTACAGTCAACTCATTATTATTCACTACTTGTATTATGCAGAGCCAAAATATCCAGTCACAGACAAAGACCCCATTAAGCTAAGCATTACACAAGCATTGCCAAAAAAGATAATCTCTTCACCAAAGATTTTCCATTATAAATGTAAAACATGAAAATGGAAACAAGGGATCTGCCTAAATAGTCAGTTTGCAAACAATTTTAGCTCACTCAGAATATTCTACATAAAAGCTGCTAGCAAGAGGGATGCAAGCGGTGGACACTATAAAAAAAAAAAGGAGAGGAAGAAAACAGCATTATTATCCTTTGGGAATTGTTCAAATTCTTCCAGTTCTGCCATTTTGGGAGTCAGTAAATAAATATAATTTTGATGTGCATAACTAGGATAGAAGGTGAATATTGCATGTGTTGGAAAATCTTTTGTATGCTTACAATGGACCTTCTATTATGGTTATTAAAGATGTTATTACAGAAGCCTGTCAGGAGTAGTAAAATTGAAGACTAGTTTAAAAAAAACCACGGGAACTCATTCACATCATCATTGAACAAAGAATCTGTATCCATAAACACTGAACCATGGACTCACAAAGAGATGCGTAACAGACAGACTGACAGAAACTGCAGCCAGCAGGGTCTAACTGGTTCTGTGAGAATGGGAGGTACTGATGAATCCCAGTACTGGGGCTGAGGGAAATGCCAAGAGTCAGGAAGGAAATATATACCTGGTCTTTTTCTTTAGGTATTTGTGTCTCTGTATGCTGTTTACTTTTCAGCAAAAGAAAACATGTCACTGCATATGTGTCATCAGTATTTCTAAATTTCTAAAAGGAAAACCATTTATGTGGTCTTTCTGGAAAATGGCATCAATCACCTGGATTCTGAGTGGTATCACAGCTAATCATCCAGCCTTTCTCTCAATCTTTGAATGGAAGGAAAATGGGATGACTGGAAGAGGATTTTAAGAGAGCAGCCTATGCTGGGTTATGTGTAGAAGAAGAAAAGAAAAAAAAAAAAAAGAAATGGTGATAAGAGACTGCAAAGCAATTCTTACAGGAAGCTGTGATGTGTTAGCAGTAAAATTTCATTTACTAGCAGAGGCTCCCTGATGAAACAGATGTCTGAGGTTCAAGACTGGCACCATAGAGAATATCTGCCTATTGAAGCAAACAAAGATATCACAGGATGTCTAATGTAGTAAGCATATAATCATCAGCATTCCATTTAGGAAGCCAGAACTATTAAGTTCTACATTCTGTAAACCAAGTATTAACTACCTGCATCAAATACTCTCATCAATATTCAGCAGCACTGTTTTAAAGTAACTGTTTTAAAGTAACAAACAGCATTTGTTTCTCAAACTCTCTACTAGTTCTTCAAGTACACTGTACTGCCCCTCACTCCCTTTTTGCAGCAAAAAAGCAATTTCAACAAAGAAAAATGTTATTACTTGGCATAAATTGATGGCAGAGTCGCTAGAATATTTTCATTCAGTTCCATACTGTGATGGTGATATCATTCACTTCCTGGATTTCTCTTCCGTGAATCTTTGACAGGAGACAGAATTTAGACTGTCTTTCTTCAAAACTAGAAGAATAAATGAACCTGAACTTAAACAATAAAATCAAAACTTGATGTTTCTAGATGGGACCACAGGGGCTTGAATGAAACACTGGCTATTCCAATCATTGTCAAATCTTTTAATAATTAAACTTTCTATTTGAAAAGCAGTGAAAAGATTACTGATCTTCCTTTGGAAAGAACAGTTGAGGTAAAAATTGAGAAGATAGTAAATGTCAGTTTTAAAGTACCTCAACATCACACGAAGAATACATAGAGAGCACAGCATTATCATCTATCATTCAGAAAAAGTTCTTTCATATTTATTTTTCCTGCATATTATAACAATAAGGAAATCCCTGAAAAGAGTGTTCATGGGCAAAATATTTTTAAAATACATCCTAAACGTCTCAAAGGCAAACAGGTTTTGATCTAAGAAAGGCAAGCACTGTTCCAAAAACCATAATCTTACCTTCCCTTCCCTTCCCCCTTCCCCCTTCCCTCTTCCTCCTTCCCCCTTCCCCCTT
>NW_010409749.1:0-8399 GCF_000710305.1 Buceros rhinoceros silvestris
TCACCTTCCGGGCCGAGAGGTTAGCGGGACTGCCTCAGGGGCCCGGGACGCACACGGCGAGGGCGAACAATGGGAGAAGCCCCTGGAGCGGGGCCGTGTCGGGCAGGGCAGGGGTCGGACAGGGCAGGCTGGCAGAACAGAGACGGGGGTTTCACCAGGCCCTTCCGGGGGAGTCGCAAATTGGGGCAGATTGCCGCCCAAGGGCTTTGGCGTCTTAGGGTTGTGTAAGGGTTTATCACGTATTATCATCTGTTTCCCTCTTTTTGAAATTGCTATATCAGGTTTGCACTTTTGGGAGCTCCCAGTGCAGATTGGGCTATTATTTTTGTATTTGATGTGCATTCAATGCTTATAAAAGCTTTGAATCAATTTTTGAAAATGATAGTGATCTTTAAGGGGTTTCTGGAGAAGAATCTTGTTTCTTTTGTAAGCTGGGTAAGTGAAATTATGTAAAAACTATCCATAATGGGCCTTTAAATATATGTACTACGCTAAAAAGATTTCTTTAGAACTTAACTTTTTGCCATGGATTAAACTCGTGCAATAGTCACTTGCTTTTTTTCTGTTCACAGTCAGAAACCGGAGAACATTTTCAGGGTTTGGTATTTGTTGCTTGCTTCTCTAGCTCTGTGAAATGTCCCAATTGCAAGTAAACTAGGAATATGCATTTTAAAAGCCTATGACAATCAGCAGAAACACTCGGGACTGGTGTGAAGTAGCTCTGAATTCTTCTCTTTTTTTATTATTTCAGGCTTATGCTTGCACCAGGGAAATCCATGCTAATACTGAGTGGCTGTTGGTACCTGCTGCAGTAGTTAAGAGTGCAGCCCTGTGGCTGTCTGGTATGAACAGCTTCACTAGGAGCTAGTTTATTTAGACTGTAAAGTCTTAGTTTACTCTCTCCTTGTTTATTTTAGAAACTAGGAGCTGGATGTGCAATAGGACGGTAACTGTTGTTGCATTCCAATCAAACCTGCATTTCTGGTTATTTTCCCTATTTATGCTGTCGTCATTTTAAGGGGAAGACCTACCCTGCTGCATTTTGTAATGAGATGTTAAGACTTCTGAGAAATTGCAAAGGAAATGAAAACGTGGTGGTTTGCTTGCAGCACAGCTGGCGCTTTGGTTTTTTAAACTGTTAGTGGTGTTAATTCATGGTACTTAACTTCTGTCTGCAAAGCCAAGGAAATCCCAGTATTTTATCAATGGAGAAGCCTAGGAACTGGGATGTTAAATAGAGACTGGAAGATGCTCTGGGAAAGGTTTACTTTAAAACATACAGCAATAAAATACTTCTCTATATTAATAGCCTTGTTAACATCAATGAACTATAAACCCAAATAGAAGCTGGAACATGAGGAAAAGGTTTGCATCTCTCAGAAAAGCCATCTATTTTTAGCCCCATTGCAATTGATTTTTTTTTTCCCCTCTACGTGCATGTACTTTACCCAGGAGACCCATGAGACACAATCATTCCCTTGAGTAATACGCTGTATTGCTTCTGTGAATAACTGTATTCCTATTCAGTAAAATACCTAAAAACACATTAAGTCTTACAGAAACCACTGGAATTAAACAAATTCTTAAGTGCTTTGCTGAATAGAAGCCAAGGTCCTGAACTCCAAACACTGGCTTTAAAACAGAAGCAAAGTTGTTGCAACGAATCTTTCTCTACCTCAGTGAAACTCTTTGGTTGCCCTACCCTTTCCTTTTTTACCCGAACTTATCAGTCACATCCGACAGACTTGTGCAACTGACGTGATAACTGGTAATAAGAAACATGGGGTAAATATTTGCCTTTCAGCTGACTTCTGCTTGCCCTTTTTTTGCTTGCAGCTCAAAATCAATAGAAAAGTTTGTGTCAGGAGGCTAGGGTTTGGCCCGATTCATTGACGTGTCACAAGTCCCGTAAGAATTCACGTTTGGATTAGTTTTTATGAGGTGCATCAAATGTCTGTGGAGACAGATATTACTGTTTTAAAACAGATCCACTTCAGCGAGGTATCTGTACCAAGCATGGTGCTTTCTAGTGTTTTTCTTGGTTTTATTTAGACGTGGAATATGTGTAAAACGCAAACCTTCCTTAGCATAGAGAGCTCTCCTGTGTGTCCCACTGTTTTTAATGACACATCGTAAGGAACAGTCCTTGGAAATCCTCAATACTCGGCCATGCTGCCAAGCGGAATTGCCCTTCAGCAGCTTCAACAGAGAGAACTGCAAGGTATTTACCGCAAATATTCCACCCTTGCAGTACCTTTTACGTTACTCTTGTACTTGAACTCTGTGGAGGGCTTCCTTTTACCTAGGCTTTCTCCTGTGGCCATTCACATTGGTGGATTTTCTGTCATTTGCTGCTAGCAGATCTGATTTTTTTTTTTTAATCTAGGAAAAAAATTAAAGCCCTGAAGAAGTGTGGTGTCTATATGGTAGTTTAATTACATTTTAAATGATCAATGGGAGCCTTCAACAGTATGATTTGGTTAATTTTTTCTTTTTCAAAGGTTGTTTGCGTATTGGCAAGCTGTTTCTTAGGGCGTTTTCTTTTTGTGCCATAACTTTGCTTATTGAGTTGAGGGGGGGGGTATACTAGACCATTATTTTAACTCTCCCTCAAGCCAAAACTCAGTTAACGTTTTCTTGAAAAATGCATTTTCACAGTGCCCACTCTCAAAGCTGCATTTCTGTCTCGGAGAAATCAAAGAGATGGTTGACTTTTCTAGACCAGGCACTATCCTTGCTAATTGTGAGTTTTAAAAACATTTCTGATGTTAAGTGCAGCAAGCATCCTTTCACAAGGTGATCTTCATCTGCAACCATTTTGGTTAAGTTCTAGAGATAAGAGACAATTCATGTCTCAGGTCAAACTGCATTTTAAACTCTTGTCCCTTGTGACTCTGCCTTTTAGATAAGAATTCTGGCTGTATTTGAGTCTTCTAGCTGTCCCAGTGATATTGCTTATAAACGGGACCTCTGGCCTGCAGCATCTCTGCCTCCCTGCTGTATTACCCTGGTAGGTCCACTATGGTTTGGTGCCTGTCTGCCTTTTTCTCTGGGAGCTGGCATTACCATCTGCTTGAGAGAGAGCTTCTTCATCTCTTCCTTTTTAAAGACAAATTCTGTAATGTGGGTAGATTTTTGGTTTTCTGGTTTGTTTGTTTTTTTTTCTTTAAAGCCTGTATGCCTCCTTTCATGCTAGCTTTTGTAAACCATTTTCCAACCTACTTAGTCCTGTTTTTGCCTGGGAGGTATAGACAGCCTTCTGCAGCGTGCTGTCTCTCATCCCTCCACGGGTTGCTTCCCATTAGCATATTGCAAGCTCTGTGTTCTGCCACCTTTGGAAAGAACAGACCTTGCAAGATGAACCAGAGAGGGCCCAGCTTCTTCCCAACCGGGAACTCCTGCACTGTTTCCTCGGAGGCCGTTGGCATCAATAGTACTTATATCATGCAGTCAGTCTCTTTTAATTTTAGGAGTATGCAGTGCCTAGCACCAACCCAGATGGCATAACGTATTGTTAAAAAGAGGCCTGCTAAGTCAAAGCACAATGGCACAGGCCTCAGTTCCAGAAAAGCGGAAAAGCCAAGCCTGCCTTAAGTCATTTATGCAATGCAGCACTCAGCAGGTCCCTCTGTCCTGCTAACTTCAAGTGCGTGTTTAAGATCCATTCATTAAGTTTTTGTCCTGTCTAATTTTGGGTAAAAATGGGGGTGGCATTTAGGCTTCTGTTTTCTTTGAGGAAGTGGAAAAATAGAAGTGGAAGGCTTTAATCCTGAAGTTTAACCCCTTCTTTCCTCCATCCACCCCATTCTGTGCTTTTGGTTAGACTGTCACTCACAAGTTTTGGGGACGCTAGCTTGCAAGACTGGAACACAGCATTGCTGATACTGGCCTTTTCACATTGAGGACATCTAAGGAAATGCCAAGACAAGTCAGTAGCATGTGAGGTTTTTAAAAACTGATATAAATTTGACTGACAAGGAGAAAAATTCTTCATCCAAGATCGTACTTGATTTTTTTATTTTTAAAGGGACCCTTTACTTATCTGCGGTGATACTAAGTGTGTGATTTCAGCTATAAGATCAGGTTACTGGAGTTAAGTGTGTTACTGTAACATTACATGCTAGTTTAAATAGTAGATGCTGAGAGAAACTCCTGGAGTAGTAGTAACACAGACCTGCTGTATGTAAATGCAGCTGGAAACTGAAGACCGTATAGATCTCTACAGGCTAAAGGCAGAATCCCAAGCACATGTAGAGCCAGTTGATTTCAGTGGTCTCCATTTGGCTATTCCTTTTTTGGATTAGGTCTTTTGTTTCCAATGCAGACAGAGACTGAACTTCATCTTATGTACGCTTATGGTTATATTTAGTTGCAAACATTTCAAACAATACTGTTAAAATACTGCTGACAAGATCTGTTAGGAGATGCCTATTTTTGCTATGCATCATTCAGAAGGAAAGTTTCGAAGCCTTTCATTAGTTGTGTGGATCTTTACAATAAGCCCTTCTAAGCTTATTCAAACACTTGCTTGAAAGGTGAGAGATGAAGGCTGATATGAGAATCCAGGACACCTCTTAAGCATGAGTATATGTAATAACAATACTTAGAAACAAGGCTAATGTGAGGTTGCAATAGGGAGGAGCACTAAATAAAAGAAGTTGCATGATCCATATTATAGATTAGGATGAGGGTCTTTGCAGCAGCATTGCTAGAGCGAATATATGAAAATAAGTGAAACAACAAAAAATGTTGCACAGTGAGAATGACCCACAGAGGAACAACATGATAAAATAGCTAATAAGAATGAAGATACAATGGGGTTTCAGCTACAAAACCAAGAGAGGTCAAGAATTCAAGGAAGTTTTTGAAAGTTACATGAAGGAAGATGGGAAAACATATCTGAGCACAGGCCAGGGAGACATCACTAGAGTTTGTTAAGAATGGTTTTGTTGGACTGCTAGGATAGACTGCAGATTGCTCATCATTCCTTCATCCAGTTTCATCCTGCTTATTTTCCAGCTGTTGAAACGTTGTAGTTACTGACTTTGGAAAGGGAAGTGGGCTGGTAATTAGTGGAGTCAAGGTTCCTATTTTAAATGAGAATGTCTAAGAATGCTTTTAATGAAGGAGACTGAATCAGGAAGGAGGTGTTTGTGGAGAAGGATGAGAAGGTCTGAGAATGGCCATGTTGGAGATGTAGGATACTGTCACTAAGCCTGTGGAGTAGTTTGAGACCAGATAAGAAACGTATGTGTGTGAGGAGGGTGACAGAGAGAATTACAGGAATGACGAAGAAAAGGTAAGCTCAAGAAGTAGGAAACACCACTTTGTGCAGGTTTTCTTCAAGGAGGAATTAATGAGATCTCTTTTAGAGATGGGGTAAGTATGGGATGGAAGAAAGATGAGAGGCATGAGATGAGCCTGTTGTGGCAGAAAGGCAGCAAGAGTCATGGAATTACAGCCTGCTGTGTGGCTGTGGGAATACATTAGCAGAATAAAAATTCTCTGTAGAGGGTTTCCTTTATCCCTGCTTCAATATAATTTGTGAAAACACGCACCTTCCTGACCACATGATGCAGCAGTGGCATAACTAACGGCTTTCCTCTTCTGCCATCAGTTGTGATTGTGATTGCAGTTGGCTAGGGGACATAGTCCCTGATCCAGTGCCCTTAAAGTCTTAGGGTGTGGTTTCTTCAACACAGCTTCCCGAGGAGCTATTTGCGATTTCTGAACTTATCAGCCAGTTGGCACCGAAACTCCAGTATCTTAGTTCTGAATATACATTCAGGAAGGGAGAGGGAATTTCAAAACCCCTGTGTGACCTAGGAACAAATTGCTACGGTTTAGTATTTTGGCCCTTGTAGAGAGAGAAAACAGGAAATAAGAAGGAGAAGTGAGGGAGAAATAGGCAAAAAGGAGGACAAGAATGTAAGTGAGGTTTCGTCTGTTTAGGTTTATGTAATGTATTTGAAAGCACTGGTATTTTTCACATTAAACTTTATATCCAGATAAACCACAAGCATTTGTAGCTGCAGCTTGGAAACCCACAATTTATAAGTACCAGGCAGTCGTCTTAATGAAATAATGATAGAATACATGTGTCATTATCAGTGTACTGGCTTAGTGGCAGCTGGCAGATTTTCTTGTTTACATAGTGAAGTTGGGCTTATAGGCTATCTAAAATACGTTATTGCTTTAGTATCCATGAGATAGTTACATGTGCTGAGGAAGCAAACAGCTTGTGACCCCAACCTTTTGTATGCTTTTCTCACAAGTATGATTTTTAAATGTGTCACTGCCACTGACATAAGCTGTACTCTCTATAACTTCATCTGGAAAAGTGTGAGTGCTCCTCTGTAAAGTTATTTGAATATTTAAGTCACTGTGGGGACATAAGAGACAGATCAGAAAACAAAGAATAGCATGTAGACTCAGAGGCTGATGCGGCATTTTTATGACCATGTTACATTGAAAGAAGACTGGTGATGTACTCATGTAAATGTATAGATAACAATTGGTTTTTAGTATTTTTCAGTGTCTGCTTAAAAGTGTGTACATATTTCTGTGTTGGTTATGGAACAAGTATGTTGCATATGTAAGAGAGATTTTGTGCTTTTAATCCAAAACAATTGATGCTAGTGCTCAGCATAGTATGTTGGAATAGGATCCAAATGACAGGATGTAATTTTACAATACAATGACTTGCCATCATCAAGCAAGAGGTTTTTTCCTCCAATGAGGAGTATGTTGTTTCAGAGCTGCCCATTACTTATCCTCCCTCCTTTTGTCTTGCTCCCATCTCATTTTTCCTAATGATTTCCTTCTGATGCACATATATGTCAGGATTTGTGTGGTTTAGTAAAGAAAAATACACTCTGTAACTTAAATCTAGCTCTTAGAGGGTGGAAATCACCAACTTGAACTTGCATATAGTAACAAAACATTTATAAAGATGAAACAAATGAAGCTGGGTTTACTTTACTGCTTAACTTAAGCTTACTGTGGGTGGCTGCCTTCTGTTGTTCTCTTGCTGCACTGCCAATAGGTATTATGGTCCATTTTCTGGTATTGGATGGATGCTGTGTGTGCTTTTTTCAAGACTGTTCTATATCTCAATAAAAAGTAGCTCTATTTATTAATAAAAAATAAAAATTTTTTTAAAAAATCTCATAGTTTAAAAAAGTAGAGCAAGATCCTGGAGAAGACCCGGAAGGCAAAGCTCACAAACTAAACAAACTTGCAAACAAAACCAGAAATTCATGTTATTCATGTGATAACTTTTGCTGATACATGACATTTATGAGGAATATAAAAAGAGATGTCATTCGCTGCAGTTGTGAGGAACCCAGATGATGTGACTGGGCACTAGAAAACGTCCCAAGGCAGGGTTCCTGCGTGTCCCCCTTTTCTACCTTACTTGCTGCTGCACAGTGCAGTAATGGCTGCCTACCTCAATGATTAGGTTCTCTGTGCGTTGACCCCTCTTCTGTTCCTTCCCCTCAATGCTTGTTCACATGCACCCTTCTGCTGCTGTTACTTGTTTTTCTCAGGAATTCAGGATCTTACTAGTCAAGGGGACATTTGTTCACAAGGAGGTCCATGTCTCCTCTGATGGAAGGAGTCAGTGAGTACATGAAAGGATGCTGAAGTCTGTAGATAAGAGCTCAAAGTTCCAGCTGTACTAAGCATGTGGCAGAAATTCTGTGTACTTTCCATTTTGTTTTCTGGATGTTACCTTCTTTCTTACCAAAATTGGTAGAATTCTGCATATGTGAATCTGTGCTTTGAGCACAAATTGCATTTTTCCTTTGTTTTTTCTTTTAACACCTGCATATAATGGGGAATCTTCACACGTTCTGGAAGAAACTTATTCTTCCAGTGAAGGAAAAAACCTGTGTTGTGTTGCAGTGAAAGAAATAAAAATAGAAGTCTAGAACAATATGGGGAAAACCCAGACCCAATGTCATTGTCACAAACAACAAAAAAACTGAAGGATCTGCCTGTGTACAGCATTCTCTCCAAGTTTGCTATAGTATGTCCAGCCAGTTGTCAAACTTATGCTGATGTAGGGGTAACAGCCTTGTGAGGTTGGACACTTAACTATATAAAATAAATTGGAAAAGTTAGTCTTCTCTGTATTTTTTGCACTTAACCCCAAATGAATCACTTAGAATATGTATACCTAATTATTTGTACAGATATAATGTGTCCATGAGCATAAAATCACACTTTGTAGGCAACCAAATCCTCATGATTACCTGAGATGTTGCGGATGAAATACTGACGCGGGTAACCTATAGCAAATTGGGAGTTCAATACAGACTCAAGATTGGCACCACATACAACCGGTTTAGGTCATGCTTTCGATCTGCATCAGCTAGATCTCAGCTGGTTCCAGG
>NW_010409749.1:8541-26702 GCF_000710305.1 Buceros rhinoceros silvestris
CTGAACTTTTTCCAGGCGTTGTGGGTTGTACTGTGCCCAGCTCATAAGCCCTCTCCGAGCCCAAAGCATTAGGAAGTTCAGGGACTGGCTATAGTCCAAGGGAACGGGTTGGTCCCAGGAAGAGTTTTCCTCCTGCATTGGGTACTGGAGTTTACTAAACAGGATGTGAGCTGGCTCTGTGACTGGGCTTCCCCAAGCAGCCCTCCAGCTATTGAAGCAGGTTTGATCCTGAAGGCTCAGTAGTGTTGCTGAACAGTGTGCTGCTAATCCCAAAAGCCCTGAAAGGTCTGAGCAGGCTGTGCACGCGAATGGTTTGTCTGTCCAGTATTACTGCTCTGCAGTCACAGGTGATAACCTGTCAGAGGAATGTAGACCTGTAGAGAAATGACTGTATGTACAGTCATGTTTGGAAACATCAGCTGCTAAAAAGCCATGCCCCATCAAAAGTCATGAAGTTAGCATGAAGCCGTTAAAATCCTGTACTTATTGCCTCCTGAGTTTTTTTGATTGCATTAGCTGCTTATGTTCAAACTGTTCTCTGAAACCTTTAAGAACTGGGAAAATGTGCATATAAATAGAGACTCGTATTTCATCTAGTGGAACCTCAGTAGAATTATTTATTACAGGAGTTGACAACACTAAAAAGGTAAGTCTAATTTAAGCAGTGATTGAAAATCACACTAACAAAGTCTCTGTCTGAAAATTATGCCATCCCTATAAGCAGAAAAATGGCTTTTTGTCCTTGATCTCAGAAAGGACAGACAGCAATAAATGTGTTATAACTGTGGACAGTTCTGGGTCAAGAATGATTATATCTGGAAAAGCTATCACTAAGATCATTAGAAAGTTGTTCTCATAAATTAAAAAAAAATTAGTAATAATTGTGTTTTTTTAAATTTTGATAGAAAGTCTGTCTAAAGTGGTGCTCCTGTATTCTATTGAGGCGTGTGAGCATACTGCTGAATGATGATGTCAGAAATACTTACGATATGCAATTAAAAAGTCCCTTATTTTCCCTGCCTACAACAGATGAAATGCTAACAGTAAAGAACAGATTAGAGATGGGAGACAATATCCCTTTGCAAGTATCAAAGTTTATATCCATTGTACTATTCTGTCCAGCTACATGAGGTGACATCAGAGGTAAAATCAGAGATAAGACACTTCAGAATAAGTAGTTTCAAAGAAACTCAGGAAACAGTAGTTGAAGCATTGGAAGGATGACTTGTGTCCGGGTATAAGTGAGTGTAAACCAGGTATAAACACAAGTGGCTGGCCAAAGCTGAAGCCTGTAGAAAATAACCGTGCGAAACAAAAAGGCACTGTATGTTGCCAGCAGTTGTTTGTGAGGTGATGCAAACACCAAGAGACTGGCAGAGAAGCCCATTCCAGTCTCCATGAAGCAGTGGGGAGGGTGTGAGTTGGGTGCCGTGGAGGGAGAGGGAAGGTGACAGCCTATAACCAGTTTCTCCCCCATTAAATCAAAATAGTTAACAGCAAGGGTTGGTTTTTGGTTGTTTGTTTTTTTTTTTTTTTAAGAAGCTGATTTGAATAATTTTGGTTGGGCTGGTTGCAGGCCCCCAAGGAATGGTTTGCAGGGGGCAGGCACAGGTGAGCCTATCCTTTTGTCATGACGGGCCAGAGACTCCCAGTTGTCTCCCAGAGAACAGTCTGAAAGCTGAACGTTCTTGGGGAAATCACAAAGAAAGGGAAGCAGATCATCCTGCCATCTAACAGTTTACATGGGGGGATGATGAGGGATTCAGGGGACAACGCAGACTGCGGCTGTGACAATATAATAGCAAGAGGGGGAGACCGAGTCTGAAATAAGAGGCGTAAGTGTATGCGGGGAGGAATGCAGGCAGTCACCTGCCGCTTGCAAAACATGATCATGGAGGCAGGAGCAGAGATTGCAGATACTAGTCATCCTTGAGTCTGACAAACAAAGAGTTCAAACAACGTGAAATCTGTATTTTTGAATGCTTCACTGTTAATAACTTGAATTAAGATGATGGTAACCCAGGCAAGGAAAGAGCCTGAAGGCATTAGTTGTGATTATCATTTAGTGCACTTTCTTGACTGCAGAGGAACTCATTTAAACCAAGTCAGTCACTGGCCTGTGCAGCTTCAATTCATGTTTTCCCATTCCAGGTCTCAGGACTCAAGTTGCCATTTGTTTTCTCTACTTCTGTGGTTGGGTTTTTTTTTTCCTCTCTCCTTATGTGCTTCTACCCTGAGTCTAAAAAGCTGCTGTCTTAAGAATTACTGAAGCTAAAAACACCAGTGCTTTGTACCATCTGAAAACTTTGCAGCATTGAGTCATATGGAGGCTAGAAACCAATCCATCTTAAAGAGCAGTGGTTTTTAAACCTCTGAAACCCACATGTGACCTTAAAATTGAGAGGAGAGGAATGTTTATCATGATAACAGGATTTAAAACCTAATTCCCCCTTGCCTTGTGTAGTATACACAGTATTTCACAAACCAGAACAAACATGAGTGGGAAGGCTTGTGAATTACCAGAAGAGCTGAGATGTTAAGCACAGATTGCTGTTTTGGGCAATGTTATTTATTTATCTGGATAAACATTTCCTTTTCCACGGGAAAAAATGTTGGAAAGGATATAGTGAGTATATATTTATGAGACTTGATGGTGTTTTCCAGTGGCTTCACTGACCAGCATTACAAACAGAGCAATTATATCTAATCTTTGTTGCATTAACAGCTAAGCATTGGCTTCCTTTTTATTCAGATATACTTGTGCAACCTTCATATTGTCCCTATGGCCAGTCATATGAAATTTAAGATATCTCTGTTGTCAGTTCTTCTCACACTGTTCATTTCTTGAGCTTCTCCATGTATTTGAGCAACACAGCATCCTCATATCCTGAATAACTGTATCCCTACCCTACTGTTGGAACAGGCATCTCTGTTGTGTTCCTTCCACCCACTCTTCAGAGTGATTCCAGTCTTCTTCTTCCTATGCTTTCTTTCTGCTCAGGGAATGCCCTTCCTGAGGTGCTCAGCAAAGCCACAACCCTGTACACCTTTAAAACTTCCCTGAAGATCCACTTCTGTGATGCTTGCAAGAAACTAGCTAAGTAATCTGCTTATCTGTTTCGTTTATGTCATGAGTGACTCACACCTTCCATGGTGCCTGCAAGAAATTTGCCAGTTAAATCTACTTACTCTTGTTTTTATCAAATGAAAAAATTGCTGATTTGTGTCCTGCATTGGCCTTCGCAGAGCCTGGGTGAATTCTAGGTTGGTAGATCGTAATCACCTTTTGGATGCCACTCTGTTCTGCCTGCCCATTTGTTGGTTGTATCCTTTGTTGCTTTTCCTGAGAAACACCACCTTGTCCTCCAGCTGCCTGCAAATAAAGAGGCTTTACTCTTCACTTGGCTTGTCATGACTTCAGCAGAGCATCAAGTATGTGTGGGAGTCCACCTGCTTGGAGCTGATGATAGGCTTGGTGTATTAGTTTGGGAGCTATTCCAGGCACAATCAATGTTTTTTGTCTCTAGCAGGTGTCTCCTACCACAGTTTGCAGGAGTGTCTAAAACACTGTTCATAAGGAGCTAATAGCATTTGGTGTGACTGTTGTCACCCTACTCCTTGCAGTTTTCATGTTATCTAATTTTCATGTTTGTAACTCCAAAGAAGTCCTGTAAGATAAAGGCGTGTAAAATAAAAGCTAACTAATGCTCTCTAGCAAATGTAGATAGTGTTGTCCAACCAGTGGGTCTTCCTTTTGTGCAAATGATGATGTGTGTATTTAGTGTCCTCTTCATCTGTATGAAGTTAAGCTGTGTGTCTGCAGCATCTGTGTGCGGGAATGTAAGACGTGTACCCATCATTCACTTGTTAATAGCATTTCCCAAGAAAATGGTATGGCCTTCGCTATGTCAGCATCCTAATTCGATACCAGTTTTGAGGCATTATCATCTAGCAAGATAATGGTCACATAGGTAGTTAGTATTGCTAGACTCAATGACAGCATTACTCCAATTTCTGTAATAAGAACCAGAGTTTGAATCCCCACATTCTGTACAAGCCTTGGAGCTGGAGGCTGGAGCTGCACTAATGGAGCTCACTCTCTGGTTACTTTTCCTGCCATATGGGAAAGGGTTACCTGGGGATGAGTCCTGAACATTGTCATAAGCATTAGTAATTTGCTAGATGGAAAACAAGGCAACTGTCTTTGAATACTCAGAGTTACTGCTGACTAGCTCCTCCATTTGCAGTCCTTGAGTAGAAGGAGAAAGAGGACAAAGGAAGGAGGAAGAGCCCCCAGGGGAATACAGTTTTCTCTGGTGAACTAGATGAGAGCTTTGAAGTAGAACATACCATCAACGCGGACTTTTTCTTTTCTTCTAGTTCAGCTTATGATACCAAAACAAGACAGAAGGTGGCAGTAAAAAAGCTTTCAAGACCTTTTCAATCGCTTATTCATGCGAGGAGGACCTACCGCGAGCTTAGGTTGCTTAAGCACATGAAGCATGAGAACGTAAGTGGAGAGTGAGTTCTTTGCCTTCCGATTTTTATGACAAAAGTTTGCAATATAGTCTTAGTTTCAGTTAAGTACAATCTTTTTCAAGAACTATATGCAACTCTCTAGCTATCTAAGATACCTGGACCTAGCCATCTTATGTGTAGTGAAGTCATTGGGCTTCGAAGCAGAGATTTTCAGTAAAAGGCTGCCTTTTTACTGAAAAGTGATCTAATTTCATCTTGAATGTGCATCTAATGAAATCCAAAAACAAGTCATCCTGCTCTTCTCTAACTAAAGTCGTAAGAGCTCACTACTCACTAAGATGCTCCTGAAACATCAGGGAAAAAAAAAGAAATACCTCCAACCTGCTTTTGCTGAATTCTGTTGAGAAATTAAGGGCAGATACTCTCATTGAAATTAACAACATTGTAACGTCTAGATGAAGGAAAGTAGAACTTCAGGCCACAAGTAATTGAGTACTGTTGTCAGTTTGTGTAGCGTACGCTTTATTTCAGTGGGTGTATCTACCTGCTTAGAAGTAACTTGAATTGAAGCCTGAATAAAATGTAGTGGGTTGAAAAGTGTCTTGGAAAAAGGATGCTGAAAACATTAAACAACAACAACAGAACAAGAAAACCCATGAACTTGTGCATAAACTGAAGTATAACAAGTGTATAGGCCATGTGTGAGTTTTTCTGCAGTGAGCTTTTCCTGCCTCTATTCTGATTGTCTAAAGTTGTAACTAATTTTTGCAATTAATATAATTTTCTGTTGGTCATGGAAATAGCTGAGGCTGTACCTGTGTAGACCACCTCTTGTGCCTGTTGTACTGTTTTCAGGATGACCATATGTCATATTTTTGTAAGCTTCATCTGCAAAATGCGAGGCACTGTCAATACTAATTACATGTTGCTTCACAGATTCCTAAAAATAAAATGTTCATTCCCTCATCTTTCAGGTTATAGGATTGCTAGATGTTTTTACACCCGCAACATCAATAGAAAATTTTAACGAAGTGTAAGTAAAATTTTTAAATCATTCTGATTATTTAGTAAATAAGTAAGTACTGCTCTGGTTTTAAAAATGAAACTTGCAGAAACTTTTCTAGTAGACTTGCAGCTGCACTTGGGTTTGTGTGAAGAACCTAAATAAATCTCTCTGCAGTATTTCCACAAAAGAAGGATGGGCCTCACTTTTGTACTGTTTTGAATGATAATTAGTAAGATTATCGTGTTTGGTAAATGGTTTGATGCTGCATGAATGCCAGTAAACCTAAAACTTTTTCAGTTCAACTGTGTGTTAGCTGCTGGTTAATTGAGATAAGGTAAATTTAGGCTAGATTCCTGACTAACCTCTGACTAGGTGTGTTTTGGCATTATCCAAACATGGTTTATGCTGAGTTCCTCTTAGTTTACATTGTGTATAAGCACTTAAGTAAACAATTTAGCAGAAGAAATAGTAATTAACCTATTTTTGTCTCTGTGGAAGTTAGTGGCCAAACCCCTTTGACTCTGGGGCAAAATTACCCAAATGAGAACTAGGTATGATAGATGGATACTTTTGTCTCAGCACTGATTTTGGAAAAGAATCAACATTTCTGCAAAATTTGTCAAAAAAAGAAACTAGTGGGGCGGGAAGGAAAGGTACAGAAAACATGCTTATTTCAACCAATCCAGTGTTAATCTCCATCACCAGGTGTTCTGGGACCTTGCAGGTAATGTAGTTTCAGTGCCTTAGGCTCGCACTTAGATGCTGGGTGATGCTTTCTATTCATCTCAAAATACTACACAATCTCTCCTCACAGAACTGCTGTAGTGTGTCATGGAGAGAACAGAGACAAATCTTTTAAGGTACCATAAGGATTTTTGTTTTCCATTATATTAAGTCTCAGAGCTGTGATTCCATTATTAAAGCTCATAGCATAGTAGTAAATGAAAAAGGAACCTATGGGGGAGTGTGTAGTTATGTGCTGTCTTTAGAACAATTTACATTCTGCACTCTTAAATGAGGTGTGTTTCTTTGTTCTCTCTGATTTATTTTCACAGGTATCTTGTGACAAATTTAATGGGTGCTGACCTGAATAATATTGTGAAGTGTCAGAAATTAACAGATGACCATATACAGTTTCTCATCTATCAGTTACTTCGAGGTCTTAAGGTATTGGCTGAATGCAGGAGTTCAAGAGTTTTACTAACGACTAGTTCATTGCAGTGACAATGCTTAAACACTTCTTTGTATCTTGAGAGTGAGCAGATAGCAGCAATCATTTCAGAAATTTTCAGATAATTTTTCTAACCAGAAATAAACCAAAGCAAATTTTTTTTCTGAAAGAATTAAAATTTTAATCATTATACCGACATTAAACATATGTCTATAAACAGAAGATGGCATAGAAAATGCTTCCCGTAACTAGGTAATTACTAGGATAAGCAGTGTTGATTTCAGACTAGTATTAATTCTCCCAGGTACAAGCGAAAAGAAAAGAGAGGGGTCAGCTGCTTTAATAGCTAACTTACCAGTAATGTATATTTTAGACATGGAAAATAACTGTATGTTTGAAAGCAAGCCGTGGTAAATACTGGCTCTGAAATATACTTATTACATGATTTTCAGCAAGTCACCTTGTGCCTCAGACAGTAATTCTTATTCATGCATGCAGGTTCTGTCAATTTAAGTGCAGATTTCAGTGAATAAAAATGGCAGAAATGAGCCCTTAATTGCTTTGTCTCATTTGCTTAAATTAATAGCTTAATTAGGAAGATGGATTCTGGAGTTAATTATGCAGCTTGCAGTTTTGAATATAAGGCTATGTTGTGTCAGAGCTAAATAATAGTAACAGTTGCGCTCTAAAGTGAATATTAATTTCAGAAATACACTCAGGTGCATTTCTGTCTGTTTTGAAGGGGAGGAGTTGATGGTGGGTTGTCTCTTCTGGAATTGAATTTCTCATGTCTCGTTAGGCGACAAACTCATCGGTTAACTCTGTACTGGAGTCATTACAACATGTATTCCCATACCTGAGTGAGCTTTGGGCTCGCTGGTAGGAGCATTCAGCAGTATGGAGCACAGGCTTCCTGCCCTTCACAAGCTGTCCGAGCTTCGCAGACGAAGCGTTAGCAGGGAGCTCCTGAGCTGGCTGGTAGGGGACTGCTTGGTGGCACTGAGAGGAGCTGTCGACACAGCTCCTGTCACAAGTGGTGGTTTGGTTTCCTCTTCATTCAGCCACTTGCAGCTGTTGTGAGGAGCAGTCGGCGTGGCCCTGCCCTTCTGATAAACAGTGCGTAGGTCTGGAACAAGAAGAATGCCCTTGTGTTTTCTTTGGGTTTTCCCCGTTGATATACAGGTTTTGCATGTAATCTCTGCTCCTAAAAAAGGTGAATTCAACTCCAGTGGATAGAAGAGAAGGTTTTCAAGGTCTTGCTTATGCTGGTCAGTAGTATCATAGATAAATTGGCTGTTAATCCTAGCAAATGAACGATAGACAATTACGTAATTTTTTTAAGAGTAATTTTTTCTTTGAGTTTTTACGTTTTATGTAAAATAGCAGAGACACTAAATAGCCACTGAAATACTCCTTTGGGTCCCTGCTTTGAAAGTGGACCTGAAGTAATGCCATGACTTAGGTGGGTATTTTGGTCACTAACCTGTCCCAGGGTGTGAGTATCCTGCACCCACATCAGCATTCACAGTATGGGAAGGTGACTTACATCATTCAGAAGTCAACCATACTGCTCCCTGGGCCACTGCCTTCCCTGAGCCACTGGCTGATCACTAGCTGATCAACATGGACACCCAGATTGGTAAGAAACTTTCAGCAGAGGATCACTGCAAGTCCTAGCTTTTATGGTAGAATTTAATCTTCATGGTTACCTTTCCTGAAATGTCCAGCTCTGGATAAGGCAAAACAAGTCCCACTTGAAGTTAGTCACACCTCCGTTTGATCTGAAAACGTAGTGTGACATAAGTCTTCTCTATATAGAACAATCAGTCTCAGAAGTAAAAAGGTAAAACAAATGACTTATAGTATATGTTACTTCACCTCTAACTGAAAATAAGGATTCTTAAAATCATGAAATCAGAAAAATTAAGAAAACTAACTTAAAATTCTTTTTTTTTTCATAGTATATTCACTCAGCTGGAATCATCCACCGGGTGAGTTCACACATTGCACTAATAAAAATGAACGGAGTGTGTCCCTCTGTGCATTGAATGTGTTGAGAAGACACAGTTATATTTTAAAAGGTTGAAATTGTGCTTGGCTAACTCTCTCTGTTCTGCTGCAGGACCTGAAGCCCAGTAACCTAGCCGTAAATGAAGACTGTGAATTGAGGGTAGGTACCATGCCATTGTAATGAAGAATGTTGTAAAAGCTCTCAGGATGACAGTTTTCTGAGAAAACATTAGCTGCTGGTTTTATTTCTGATACCATTAATTTTGACGTTTTGCCCTGGCTTAGAAAACCCATTTCCACAAACATGTGTTTTCTCCCAAATAGCTCATCTAGTGTGAACACAAGTATCTTCACAAAATGTTCATCCCTAGTTCCTCGCAGCTGGTACATAGGCTGATAATTTGGCCCATGAGTGAGTACTTAACTGAGTATATCTTGGAAGTTTGACCCGTGATATGTATCTGCATCTGCCATGTTTATATGAAGCTGTGTAACAACTTTCAGATTTTTGTAGCTGTAGAATATACAAGCTTAATTAAAGAATGATATGAGATGCCAGTGTTGCCAGTTACAGGCAGTAAAAAAAAAACAACCAAAAACCTGTAATCCACAGTTCTCAAATGCTATTTTAATGTACACGTCTATATAAATACATATATTTGTATATGTGTGTGATACAATATTACATAATAAGCATGAGACTCTGGAGGAGGAGAAGATGCCTTCTAGCTTTCTAAGCCTTTAAGCCTAAAAATGAGTTTAGCATCTCTCCATGACAGCCAGAAACATCTTTCTCCCTGTGACTCTGATGTAATCACTTTATTCCAGTTGCAAGGGATTTAAGAAAAGATTCCAAATACTACAAGATCAGCAAAAAATCACAATAGTGAATAAGAGCAGTGCAGTGCAGGTTCTCGCAGTAATCCGGATCTGTGGTGAGAAACTGTGGTTCCTCTTTGGTTTAGGGACACTTGCAGATGCTCAGCAAGTTTCTTGATTATTCCTTTAACATCTTCATGCATGTATATTCAGCATCTGTGATGTTTTATGGGTCATCTGGATCTGATCATGCACTCTAAAATGCGTGCTGTATTTTTATACTGTAAGTAAAGGAGACTTCTGATCTTTTAGTTTTCTATTACAGTGGTATCTCTGCACCTCCCTGCCTAGCATTTGTTACACTGCCCTTTGATTTGTTTACAGATGTAGCTTTACTTCCTCTGATACCAAATTATTTTCTAATAGAAGAAACTAGTGGATATTTCCAGGAACAAACAAAAAGGAAATATAAACAAAAAGAAGGAAAACATGTGTGTACACATTCGATAGAAAGGATCAGCTATTAAAGAAAAATATTGCTGAAACCCTTATAAAATTAAGGTCATTAGTGTTTGGGTTTCATGATCTTATTCATGACTTGTTTGCCTCATGCTTTTACTTTTGCTTGTTTAAGAAATAAATAATGCTTTTGAAGAATATTAAAAGTAAATATGTTAATGTCTTACATTTTAACATTTTTTCCTTAGGATTTTGTATCTTTAAATTGGATTATAACTGAGGAATTTTGACTTGTATTCTCAAATTTTCTTACTCCCAATGAAAAGTATCAGCCATTTAGCTTCATAAATAATCCTGGATCTCATCACAGGAGGTTGCTACTGATCTTACTTCACATTTCTATTTGAAGAGATGCTAACTGGCTCAGATGAGTTGAGCGCTCAGATGGTACCCTTTCACAGCAGTCTCTCTTAGAGTTTGGGATACCTTTTAGCTCTATAATTAGCTAATCAAAAAATAGAAAACAAAGAAACAAGCAGAAAAAAATAATTTAATTAACTTCCTGCCAATGTAAACTTAGCAAGGGAGAGCATATGGAGGAAAACATTTTGCTATCAAGCCTGTGAGTAATATGTGTTCCTAAACAGAGCTCCTTTGTTGTTTCGGTGGGGGAGTTCTACTGAAAACAGATGGTATGTGATTTAGATCTACCTTGTTACACTGGTTGATTGGTTTTTGCCTAGTGGTGTGATTTGGGTAAATCCTTAGATGAGAGAGGGGAAACAACAGAAATTCTGCAGATTTGTGATCAGCTCTTACGGTCTTTAAATGACCAGTGGCAGTTACTGTTGGCATTTTACACAGGCATTCCCAGTTGAGAGTATTTTTCTTTTTTTATAGCAACAGTGCTTATTTGTAGCAAGTGAATGTCAGTGGGAAATTGAACTTGGGGCAAAATGTAAAGTTTGCCGAAGAGGACAGAGGGCCAGGCTCATCACAGTGGAGTTCTCTTTATGCACATCCATAGGCTGCAGGGGTACAGCAGGGAAAGCAGATGAGCTCGGCCACAGAGCATTGCTTTTTACTTCACTGACAGTGAGGGACTACGGATAAACTCAGAAACGAGTAATGGAACCGATCATAATCAGTACCTATCTCAAAAGTGAAAAGGGAATTTTTAAATTACTATATTATTTTATTTTTATTCTGTAGATTTTAGACTTTGGTTTAGCCCGACAAACTGATGATGAAATGACTGGATATGTTGCAACAAGGTGGTACAGAGCTCCAGAAATTATGTTAAACTGGATGCACTACAATCAAACAGGTAAACTGTGAAGACTTGTGTTTTACTACAGCTGGGTTTAGTCATGGTTTTAAACTAAGAGGCAGCTCTGTTTAAGGATCTCTTTGATTCATCATACACATTTCTCTCTGTTTTTTGGCAGTTGACATCTGGTCAGTTGGATGCATCATGGCAGAGCTATTGAAAGGGAAGGCCCTGTTTCCAGGAAACGATTGTATCCTTAACATAAAACATAAAGTGCAGCTGTAAAATTACTCTCTAACTCTTCCTTTTTTTATTTTTCTAATGACTTGAATGTTTCTATGGAAGTGTTTTTTGAGGTAACCAACTTCTAAAAGCAGCGAACAATTCTTGCTAATCTTTCAGTTTAGCATATATGACAGCCCAATATGAGATCAACTGGTAGGGAAAAAAGTAGTAACAGATGTTCATAAGTTACATGTATTCTTTGTTGTGTATCTGTATTTAAATAATAACATAGTTACTACAAAGCAGATTTCTTCCATGTGTGCATCTTACTGAAATAACATACATTTAATCTGTAGCTGAGTAAAGGCAATATTTTTTGATCACGTAATACAATTTTTAAAAATAGAACTGCTTTTATGCTGGAAGTTCCTAAAATGCAAACAAATTAACTTTCAAATAATAAGCAAATTAACAGGTGTATTGTGTCCTGTTATAAAAAACCCCAGCCGTTCAGAAATGCCAAAGGAGCAACAAAACCCTCACTTTTCTTCAGTGCTGTGCTATGGTCCCTGCTGGAGCATCAGGGATTTCCAGGGCATTTCCTGCATTGGCAGGAGGAAAAAAAGAACCGTTCCTGAGGAGAGCAGTAAAATAATAAAAAAAAACTGAAGAAAAACACGTAATGAGGAATGAGGAAAGAACTGCATCACAGGAGGAAAGCTTTTACTATGAGAAACAAAGGCATGTTCTTCTGTACTGGATATTAACATTTCTCGATACTCTGAAACCCCTCAAAAAGCAAACGCTTCTGCTAAAACTAAGCTGCTGCCAGGTGCAAAATAACATGACTTTAGAATTGCCTGAAAAACTGTTAAGAGAGCTGAGAGACCAACTCTTCCCGCTGACCTTTGTGTTGTGCTCAGCATCATTAGGCTCCATTGTAACCACAGGCATTGTCCACATGTTCATCATCTGGATGATGAATGTGCTTCAGGCTGTTTGATTACATGATATGTGGTATTTGGAAAAATCAATACATCTGGTTTTCAAAAAATAAGACTTTTTTGCTGTTATAAAATATTGTCTACAATTGTATGATTACATCAATTTAAATAAAGCTGTAAAATAACTTTGAGTCTCTATGGTTTTACAGGTCATATATGACAATGGATAATTAACATTTTCAAAGTTTTTAATCTTGAGACTGATATAAACC
Organism: Buceros rhinoceros silvestris; assembly: GCF_000710305.1. NCBI lineage: Eukaryota > Metazoa > Chordata > Aves > Bucerotiformes > Bucerotidae > Buceros > Buceros rhinoceros. The sequence continues at coordinate 21,197 of NW_010409749.1, forward strand.
AGATTTTTAAAGCTACCAAGTGATAATTTTCCACTTACCAGCCCTTGGATTAGTAATCTAGCCCTATGTGCTGTTATCATATTAGACTGTTCTTCAGAAATCCCTCAGATCACTGAAATATAAAGGTGCTATTAAAATTAAACTTAAGAATATGTTAAACTGGGAACTGGGACAGAAGAGAAGTATTTTGCATGCACCTTTCTCACATACAGGCACACCTGACAGATTTGTGTAGTACAGTCCTTCCATGGACTACGATGGAATTGTCTTGCTGAATAGTTTTACACATCTTAACTGTCTGCATGAAAGCTTATTAATATTTAACCCAGAAGGACCATGTGCTATTTATTTCCCTGAAATAATGCAGATATTGATCAACTAAAGAGAATAATGGAAGTTGTGGGCACACCCAGTCCTGAACTTCTGAAGAAGATATCATCAGAACATGTGAGTTCACTGCTTCATTTGGTTAATTGACTTTCTATCATTCCTTTCTCTGATTGGCATCACGTGTCACTGGTTGTGTTACAGAAATCCTCTGGAAATGAGTATCCATTTGGAAATGAGCAAACACTTTAAAATTATCTCTATTTTCAAAATAGAGATAATTCAAAAAATACTCATTTTCAAGGTATCCAAGTGCCTTCATTAGTGTCATTAACAAGTGTTACGGATACAAGTATCATTTTTGATACTTGTTTTCATGTACTTAGCTTTTGAAAGGAGTTTTGCAACTGGTTCTGATGATCTTTTATTTTAGTGCGCTCATAATAAAAACATTCAAACTGATGCTCTGCTCAGAGTATTATATTGTTGTTACCAAATCTGATGTCTCTGTAATTTTTATGCTTTCCAGTGTTGTAAGGGATCTAAACAGAGAGATCAGAAGCAAATAATGGGTGTTCTGCATGAGTGCTTTTATTTGGATCCCTAGTTCAGAATTCATATTTATTCATCTCTCTGAATGCTTGCATGAGGTCCACTTTCATGACAATATCGGTAGTTAATGGTATGATTTTTAGCTCTTCCTATGACTTCTTTAAAATAGTAATCTAGTAAATGAACAATTTCCACTTTGTTTCTCTGCTAAAGCTACACTTAAAGAATTCACTTCAAGCAATAACCGTGGACATCCAGCTGAGGAATGAGATGTGGTATTGATTGATAAAGGCAGGTGATTGGCACAGCATAAAAATCCAGATAAACAGCAGCACGCAGATACCTCCTGAGCTGAAGCTGTTTTCTTAAACCTTTTCTGTACTGACCTCAGACTAATACTAATGGCTTGTGTGTATTTTTTCAGCTTGCATGTGTATTGAACCTACTAATGAATACACTAGGGGGTTAAGTAAGCAGGAACAGTAGGAGAGCCAGAGCAACACTGCATTTCTGGAAGGTCCAAGCATAACGAAAGCTCATCAGCGCAGGCCAGCACACAGCTCCAGGGCGGGTCTGTGGGTACCCAGCACCTGGGAATGGCCAGGGTAAGAAGAAGATCCATCCTTGTGCCAGGGACTGGAATAACCAGCAAATCTCCGACTCTGCTGTCCTAAGCATAGGTCCTTGTATAGCCTTTATATATATTTTTAAGATCCTATGGTTTTTGCAGTAATGCATTCAGAGTAGTGTATGCAAATGAGTGATTTACCCACAATTAGCTAGAGTGTGAGCTTTTTGATTATGAGATTACGCACCTTAAATATTTACTGGAGATAGCATCTGCTTTTGTCTTCGTGTTTCAGATCATACCTCAGTGAGCCACAGGAATACCGAAACTGTTTATTGGGGCTAATTACACCTTCAGAGCATAGGGAGAACACAGAAACCAAGTTAATGAATGGGAGTGCTGCTAGGTTACCTCTGGGCTGATGCTGCGTGGTTAGAGGAGTAATGTCAAGGGAGATATGTACCTTGCTTGGGGGTGCTTGCCTCTTGCAAGGGAATGTCTGTTCTGTTCCTTTATTCTAGCTCTTCTTTAGTTTGTAGTCTGGCCTTATTGCTTAGATATTTCTTAATGCAGTCCTGGACAATTTTTTCCATTCTTCTAGCAGGAGGGTCAGAGGTTTTCTGAAATGCTAAGCCTATTTTCAGTTATAAGTAGAGGATTAAAGATTTGGGAACTCAAAGATCAACCTCATGGGATGTTTCCCACAAGTTACTGAGCTGTTTTTTCAGCCTTTCATGTAGATACGGCTCTAAATGCTGATCGCATTTAATCGGTTTCAGAATAATTTAAATGTCTGGATTCTATTGGTTGGGTTTCTGTGGTGAATATATAAGCAGAGGGGACAGGTTGGTAAGTATAGGTCTTTGACAGGTCCGTGTTGTTTTCAGAGGACTTCTGGGCAAGGTTTCAGATAATTTTGGCCATATGTTGTTCAGTCATGTTTGGATTAGTGATGTCTGTACAGAAACAAATAATCCACAAAGCCACAGATGTTGTCATAAGATAAATGTACCTCTTGTTTCTACCCTAGTCCATAGCTTCCATGTAAGAATGTGTGACAGCTCTCTTTTGCTCTACTGTTCATACATATGTATAAACTAATACCCTGGAAGACTTAATTCTCATAAGAGCAGCACACCCTGACCTTCTAGCAGGTGTTTGCTGCCTTTATGAACTTCAGAGGCATAAAATAGATGGAGCAAAGCCTGTGTTTAACTAGTCTTTAAACGTCATTCTCTGTGTAACTGGCTACAGCAGCTAAGAAGGCTTTGCTGTTAGAAAGCCTTGCTGTCAGCCCCCATAATAAAAAGGGAAAATGCTAATACAGTTTTAACAGGTTGGGGACATAATGTGTGACGGCTTGCTTCCTTTAGTAAGACTCTGAAATGTACCACTAATGGTAGTCTAGGGTTTTGATAGAATATGCTTACATCTTACAGGAAGCAGAAAAAAATAAATAGGTCTGCCTCATTAAATTTGAACAGAGTTTGGAAAGAGCCTGTGCTATGTAATAATGTAAAATGTCTTTATGTCAGTTCATCGTAGCTGCAGAAATTAAGATAATGGCAGAGAAAACAGTGCAGGGAACAGGATCTGTTTCCCAAGTGTGGTTGTAGGATTCCACTGGTGATACGTCAGAATATTTTATAGTTGTTTCATGATAGCCCAAAAGGTACTTAGTTCCACAATTCTCAGTTTGTTGATTTTAATCACCTGAAGCCATGGAGCCGCTTGGTATGAACAACTATGTTTCGTTTGCTGTCTTCAGTAGACAAAGGATGATTGGCTTCCTGTGGATGGTCTCCTCCTAACAGGATTGCTCAGTGTGCAGGGAGACACAAATACGTTTTAAAAGCATTAAGGTTTGTTCACAGACCGGCTGGTATTTTATGGATTTGGGGACAGCCATTTGCTGCTTCTTCAACGGTTCCATTTCAGAATTCCCTCTGATCCCAGCCCTTAGGACCAGCGTTCAGCCTGTTCTCTTACCGACCTCTCTATTTCAGCCCGGAAGTTGGTAGCTCATGTAATCTCAGGCTCCACACTGACATTTGTGGGCCTCGTATGCAGGTAGGCTTTTTCTTAGCTGAGTTTGGATAAGCCTTTCACAGCCACGGTGACAAGACAGGCTATAAATTCTGCTAAACATATGAAAATCAGCACCATGGGAATTTCAAGATTTTTTTCTTTGATTAGTGAAGCTCCTGTTCGACAGAGGAGAGAGGAGGGAAGGACACAGATTGGATTATACCAGTTCACTGAGGGTTACTGAAAGATGATTTAGGTTGCAATTTGTGGTTGAGCGTTCCTTCCCCAGGGATATCCTGCAGTGAACCAGTAAGTGTAGGTGAAAACCTAAGTGCTAACGCATAACCCTTAAAGGAAAATATACTTGTTTCAAATTCTCTTGATTATTGTGAAATATGCAGGAGTGACTGCTTAAAACAGACACACGTTGTGGCTTTGTGTAAAGAAGGTTACCCCTGTATAAGAAACACTAAAAATACTATATCTACTATATATTTAGAGTTGATATGGTTACTGTTGGGCAAAATCTAACATCTGTGCATGTGGTATGTATATTGATTTATTCCTAGGCAAGAAAATACATTGAATCTCTTCCACATATGCCTCAACAGGATTTGAAAGCAGTATTTCGTGGTGCCAATCCATTAGGTAAGACAGTCAAACTGATACAGATCAAAACACACTAACACAGGAACTCAACCCCTCCTTTACTATATGATCCCATGTAATAATGATCAGACCAGTGAGAAGAGAATGGCTTAACCTTTCATCCTGAGACTGTTTTCCCTTCATGAAGCTTGTGTCTTTTGTTTCTGGTGGCGATTACAGGAACCTCCTGAAGGCAAGTGGTCTGTGGATGAAAAACAAAAGCCATCTATATATAGCAGGAATAAATAAAAATGTCACGGGGTGTAGACTAGGGACATCACTTCTGGCTCAGGAAGGCCATGAGCTGTAAATTGCTGGCAAGCAGAAGAATATAGCAGGAAGTATAGCTGTTTGAATGACTCTTTTGATTATTATTTCCTAGGAATGTATTAGCCATTATTGGACACAGGATACCAGGCGAGACAGACCTTTGGTCTGATCCTGCACAGTTATTTTTATGTCTAACCAATCAGTTCTGCCTGTGCAAAAGAGATCTTTCTGTGAGCCATTTCTTGTGACATGGCAAAGGAGACATTTGAGTCATTGGAGTCACCTTGCTATAGTGCCTGGTCAGTTCCATTGAGAGCACATTAAAACACTGTATATACAGAAGTATTATGCGTAAAAAATGTTTTGATTTCATTCTGTATATTAAAAGACAATTTTATTCTTGCAAATATAAGTAGGTGTGAATGCTTTCCTATTAAAAATAGGATTTAGTTGCATGAGGTCCATGAGAGCATGCAACTTAGTAATATAAGTAATAATAAGTAATATAAAGGCAAAATAATTTCAGTGCTTATATGCAAGCACAAAAAATAATTTTTATATAATATTTTAAATAGATATGGTAAACTTTCCTTACAAAACCAATTTCAGCCTTGCAGGTCTCTCTCATTTCTAATATTCTGGAACTGTTGACTTCAAACATTTTCTTTGTGCTGGGTCTGTAAAATTGCTTTGGGGGTTTCATCTGATTATTTCATTGGTGCAACTAATTAAAAGTGTAATCTCGCAGTCATAATTATAAGTTACATAAGTTTGCACTCATCAGGACCAAGTTAAGCACATGACGCATATCACAAGATATTTAACTTCTAAGCACACATACCTTTTCAGAATTAAGGTATTGGGATGTCTGAAGAGGTGAATCAGATATCAAATAGACTGTAATGAACCTTTGTACATACCACAAGAAAACCAGAAGCTTCCTTCAGCTCTGAGAATTGTACTCATGGCATAAAATCTTCAAAACTTATTTGTTATATTGCCTAAATTTTGTGGGTTTGCCAGTAATGTCAGCTGTGTTTAAGGTGAGTGAGAACAGATTGTGTGTAAACTGTTGCCTTCTCCATAATTTCAGGATGGTCTCTTGGGGCTCTG
>NW_010409749.1:26797-40194 GCF_000710305.1 Buceros rhinoceros silvestris
GAACCGCTTCTTTTTTTCCCTTAGCTGTAGATCTTCTTGAGAAGATGCTTATATTAGACAGCGATAAAAGAATTACTGCCACAGAAGCACTTGCACATCCATACTTTGTACAGTATCATGATCCGGATGACGAACCTGAGGCCGAGCTGTACGATGAGTCAATAGAGAATAAGGAGCGAACCATAGATGAATGGAAAGGTAACAGAATTGCACCCATGCAGCAGAACAAAACTTTACATAAATAAGAGTTTTCCTCTGTTTCTAACCAGAGCAATTTAAACTCTTAAGCCTCTTAAGGGAAACCAGAAACGTCCATGTGTGTGCTTGTGGGAGTGAAGAGGTGGAAAGGGTTGTGCTTCCTCTCTGGATTTTGCTTCTTTCCGCCGTTCTATCATATCCTCACTGGATTCCCTGTAGCAGGTTTAATCTCAACTAAAAGCTAATGCTGGTTACCAGGTAACCGCACATTCTGTCTTGCTTTTAGTTTTCTAGGTCAGATCCTTAGCTGGAGTAACTTTCCTGGGGCAGGTGACCCTGATTGAAATTCTGGTCTAGCTTAGTTCAGAACCAGAAATGCATATTTTCCACATAGATGTGTATTATGTTAATCATTCTTTAGATATCCCAATTATTTGGCTTAATAGATAAACCATGCTATTGATCCAGTTTGAGATGACAGTTGATGATTTTACTTGGGAGTGACACCCCAAAACCCATCCTTGAGAAATACTGTAACAGCCTTTTTTTTATTAGTTAATTCCATGCTTGCACCATGATCATATTGCACTACAGTGTCACGGAAGTAAGGTGGCTAAACATTAAGTTTACAAGTACGCTGAAAAGTACAGTGCAATTTCCTTATTGTCTAACGAGGACATGTTAAGTTAAAACTTCCTTACTAGGCATTTTAAATTGAGAGTAATGTTCTAGAACAGTAGTTGTTCCTGTTTACCAATAAAGTCCTTTCCTTGGCTTAAGATGAAATATACATTCTATAAAATAGACGTTCTTCTGTTTCTATTTGTATATTCTGTAACTTCTACTCCAGAAAGGTTTTATAAAATTGTATCAGCATAGTGGGGAGGTTTATGATGAAAAATACTGACCTCTCATGTCTTACTCATGCCCTTGCACTTGTGCCATGTTTTTTCCTGGCCACTGCATGGGAGACAAGCTGACTGACTGCAGCAAATATATGTTAGAGAAAGATGGGAGCAGGGTCATGGTCTCTCTACAATAAAGTAACCTCACAGAGCCCTGAAAAGAGTTTTCTAGAAGCCTACTGCATTTGTACAAACAAGGAGGATTGACTGGTATCGCTTACTCTTACACGTGCTCTCCTCTGCAAAACCTGGCAGCATACACCGCTGCCCGTGCATCTTGTTTATTGACAAGCACGTTCAGTTTGCTGCTATACTCACCAGTGGGTGATTTGTTTCCTGCTACTGTTTCAGTTGACCGAGTCTTTAGTAGGGAAGTTTAACAATTTCAACAGAGTTTCATCACAAACAGAAATTAGCTTCAGGACTCAGAAATTATTTCAGGAACAACCTTAGCTTAACACTTTCCGAACTGAAATGAGGATGTGGAGGTGAATTCTCTAGAAATGACAGGTATCATATTTTCCTACATCACCGTCCTTGCTGGAACTACAAATCAAATTCCATCTTCTTTACGGGGGGCAGGGGGGAAGACCTGAGACAAAAATCTCAAAACTGGCACGGGATAGGCAGCTCTTCCTCCTGGCCATGTATTTATCTTGGGGAATAAACTTTTTATTTTCAAGTGCAGTATGTGCCACATTTAAGTGAGATGACATGAAAGGAGACCATATGCATAAGATGTTTGTATTGTTGATGAAATAGTGACCCGGTTTCTCAAGACAACAGTGGCACATTACTCCTCTTTTTCTGTTCAAATTAAAAATCAGTCATGCTTGATCCCAAAGAGACTAAGCACCGATGAAAATAAGATTTCAGACACTTTCTCTTACACTTTACATGCTTAAACACTTTCCTTGGCCTCCACTGCACACTGCTGAGTCTTGCAGCCCAAGCTCATAGATTTCTTTCTGACATGTTTCATCAGTTAGAAAATACTTCAAAATTTCAGAGGCCAAGAGTATGCTACTCAGAGTTGAATGCTATGCACTATATCTCTGTAGCTGTTGCTGCAGTTACGTAGATCTCAGCATAATATCTGTACTCTCTGCTGAGTAGGTGGCACAAGAACTGAGTAAGGAGCTTCAGAAACATGCAATGCACAGCCAACAGGAGCAATTTCTAATGCAGTTCAGGTGTCTCATTTGTGAGGATGTTGGCTTCCTCCGAGTTCAGTCAAGACCACTCTAGCTCCTACCTGGCTGCCTGTGACCAGATCTATTTAACAGCTGCAAGTCAATAACTGGAAGAGTCACCTAATGAATCTTTCTGCCTCAGGGGTTCTGCACGCAGAATTTCTTTCAGAGAAATCCTTCACTGAAGTTGATGTCCTGGTTCACCATACACTATGCTACAGCATAATACAGCCAGACTTGTGGTTAATCTTCAGCCCAAAGATTTTTTTTTTAATATAGTTTTTAGAGGAGTGCTAGGTCCGCTTGCAGGTGTAGCAGCTGTCTCAGACAGATCTGTTTAATAAACAAGCTGATAGGCACAAGTGTGATATGATTTAAACATCGCTGTTTGGGAAACAGAACCTGAAGTAATGCATTGTTAGTTGTATATTTATGAGAAACAGAATTTGGTCATTAAATGCAATATCTAACTGGAGAAAATATGTAGGAGGTAGCTGCTGGCAACATACTGCATTACTGTGCAAGGCACAAAACAGAATGTGACTGTCAGCCTCAAAAGATAAACGGCGATTCCTAAAGCAGGGTAAAATACCAGGGAATCCAGGTTTCTAGCTAAGCTCCTCTTGATGAAAATTGAACTGTTACAATCTTCTAAGACAGAAAATAATTTTTTTGTGTGACCTTAAAATTAAGTCTGTTACAATAAATCATAAAAAAACCCCCACAACCAAAACATAGATCCCAAGGCGTTAGCACAGAATTGCGGGTGATTTATGTTGAAGGCAGTTGACAAAGAGATGATAAAGAACATTCTCCACAGTGAAAAGCGTACATTTTAAAACCCGTTGGGGTGCTTTTAAAAATTCCAATTCCCATTACATTTTGTCTTTTATTACATCATTTTGGCAGGTCATCTGACAGCATAATTGATGTTTCCATTTCAGGGCCTGTGTGTTTCAGTAATTAGCTGAAAGGGACAGACATGTTATACAATAACAGTATTTGTGAGTCTAATTTGTAACCTGAGGTTAACAGGATTCCTAGTGAATTCAGTCTGGTTTTGCATCTGGGCAGTAAAAAGGCTGGAAGTACAAACTACAAGTCACATGCATCCATAGAACTGTTTTGTCTGGAATATTTTTCTTTCGAAGAGAGTATCACCTAATTCTTCTCTCTCCCTTACGCCCTCTTTACAGAACTTACCTATGAAGAAGTGGTTAGCTTTAAACCCCCCGACTTAAAAATGGACAGCCTGGAGATAGAACAGTGAATGCAGGCAGCTCTTGGCTTGCTACACCATGAAGACTGGTAAAATAAAACCCTACAATTTAACCTGTGGTCAGACGTAGATTTTTACTATCCAAAGATGTTGGAGAAGATGTGGAAAAGCAGAGGCATTATATAGAAGACAGATGTTGTCTAGTTTGGGTGGAGTTTTTCCTGCCTTGTAATATGAATGTATTTCCAACTCACAAATGGTGATAAAGAACTGCTTCATTCTGACAAAATTATGCACTGAGTTCTGTCGAGCTGTGTGTTCTGCATGTTTCATTTTATCAGTTGTATTGCCAAAATAAAGGTGACTTTTAAAATTAATTTTAATATTGTACATTTAAAGCATGAATGTATACAAACATAAACATAGAACTCCATACAAGCAATCTTTTTTTTTTTTCTTCCGGCATTTTTATCTGTCCGTTTTCATATTATTTATAGTTAGTGCCTTTATGAAGAGAGTGGTAGTGAGATAGACAGAATATGCATTATGTAGTCATATCTGTGGCAGTCTTACAAATTTACTGGATGTCTCTCAAGTGATCTTAACACCAGATGAAAGTCAGTAAAAATAAATCTTTGTCTTCTGTTGCCATTCAAGTGTCTGTTCTCATTATTTTCCCCATGTATATGACTTTAATCTGCACAGTACCCTTTTGTGAGACAATTTTACTTCTCGATGGTACTGCTAACCACGCCATCGGTGGAGTGCTGGAGAATTTGCCCAAGTTTACAAGAAGGTGCCCAGAAGGCACTGCAGCAGACCTTTGTAGTCTTCTCCACAGGCTTCAGCAAAGCCTGTCACAGGTGGCAGTGCAAGAGTACTCTGTTCAGTTCACAGCTTTGAATTCAGTACTCCTCATTGTCTTATTTTCCTTCACATATGATCCTTGGGAAAATAATCTAATAATCTTGCCATTGGAAGACGTGACAAAACGAGAAGATTTCAGAATTCATTTGTTAAAAACAAAATATTCATCTCATCAGAGTTTCTTTTTAAGCAACATTGTAAAGGCTTTCCAGCTCTGAAAAGTTAGAAAATGAGAATCACAAAATCGTTTTGGTTGGAAGAGACCTTTAAGATCACCAAGTCCAACCATTAACCCAGCACTGCCAAGTAATATAATTTAAATAAATAAAGTAATAAATTGCAGGGCACACCAGATACTGAGATTTCTTCAGGAATGAAATTTATTTGATTTCCCCAATGAAGGCATAATGCTGAAACAGGAATATCCTTTGGCATGAGGCCTCTTGTGGTTACTGGCTGTGTCTGTCTGTGTGTTGGTGATTCACAGTTCTCCAGTGTTGTTAATTCTTGTGTCTCGTTCTTGCTCTGTCAGAGTCTCATTTTTGGAGGTGACTTTTTATAATATTTAGGTTTTCTGCAACTTTTGTCATTAAGAGTTGTACAGCTATTATATGAGGAAATGAATTCTACTGCATTTATTTACCTTCCTCTGTATCTTTTTTATGTAAAAATAAAAGCTTTTTCTTAATAAACAGATTTAAAAGGAAAATCAAGTCCAAGAACTTTGATTTTTTGGAGATAGATACTTGACACTGTCTTGTTTGTCGTCTTTGAGAAACAGAAGTAAGCATTCTGTCTAGAAAATGTGGTCCTGATTTGTGGATTAAGTGGTGGACTGTTGTTGATAATGTTGGCCAGTTATCCAGTACCTGCATCCAGAGGAATACAGCCATTTGTGTTCAACTTTATGATATTAATCTGAAAGTAAATGCCTGTGTGGATTTCTTGTGAGTCCTCTGAAGTGTTGTCTGGCCATCATTACTTTGACTTCCTACAAAGCTGGATGAGGCCTGTGATGATCATGCAAAAACTGAATTTCATGCTGACTAAAATAAGTGAAAAGGTTGTAAATCCTAAAATTATTTGTCTGACTACATAATGAAAATAATTGCTTAGTCTTAAATATATTGTTTTCATGTGTTTGTTTACCAGTTAAGAGAGAAGTAGCTCTGCTTTAATTTTTCTGAAACCTAATAATGAGCTTGCTAGCCTGTTCTGCAGCTCTAGTCCAGCTGAAAGGGCAAGAATTAAGTAAAGAGATTTCATAAGAACCTCCTGCATCTAACAATAATTATAATTAATTTAGTGTGGGATGTGCCCCAGCATTTGTTTAATCTGGCTTCCTGGCTGAGGGTGGCCATCACCAAATGTTTTAAAGGATGAGTAAAACTCTGTGGTAGATGAAGACTAGACGTTCTGCTCTTGCCAGAGCTCTGCTACTCGAAGCAGAAAGGAAGTTTTATATCACTTCCAAAATTTCTTCTTCTGGCAATTCCGAATCTTCCTCTGAATACTTACCTTTACATTCAAAGACACAATTTTTTCTAGGAGATAAATTATGTAGGAAGAATACGGTCATAGCCAGATTTAAACTAATCAAAGGTGACAGTAATGGGTAACAAGGGCTCAGCTATTTTTAATGAAACACCATCAAAACCCATAAATCATCTCATTTTAATGTCAAGAAAAACAGTAGGGAGAGAGACATATTTTTCTTAGACTTGCAAAATGAAGGCGATTTCTCCAAAAGCCTCTAATTAAAGTATTTTTCTAGAGCAGGTAACCGACTCCCTAGTGGTAATCCAACACGGGACTGCAATGTGTCAGGTTTATCAGTGTACAGCAGCAGGACAGGGTAATTGGGAGGTCAGTACCCCGCTGAGACAGAAAGGTGGAAGGCTTGGCGCTAACCATGCTTATCGTCTGAACACAGATGGAAAAAAACATTTGTCAACCAACACAAACAGGCAAGTGGAGGGAAACATCTAGGGGCGAGGGCTTTGACAGGCTCGGTGAACCTATAAGGCAGATCGCTTCAACATAAATTTTAAAGGTAAATAGATAAAAAAGTAAGGATTTTATTTTATAAAAGTTTACTTGCTAAAAATGAAGGCATTATTTACATAGCCCACATTTTATTTGCAAAACTTGTAGTGGAGCCTGCTTAAACTGTGAGATTTTAATCTACCAGTACCACTCACCACTCTTATTATTACATTTGTGCTTTTGTAGGTCCTCTACACAGCGCATGTACATTTGAGGAGAGCGTTACAGGTTTTAGCCCACATTATACTAGAGTGCTTATCATCCCTGACCACCTGCACAACACAAGATACACTTGAAGGAGCACGGCTGGGCAATGCTAGCAGCAGAGGTGGCTCAGGCTGCCGCTGGGAGAGAACACAACTCTCCGAGGGATTTCTCTGGTTCATTACTGTCATTGTTAACAATTAACTTCCAATCCGAATTTACCTAGTTTCAGTTTTCAGTCACAAGAGCTTGTTATCCCTCCACCTACTGAACTGAAAGCACTTCTAATGATTATCTCACTCTATAATCGGTGTTAAGTGCAACCCCAAGTCTAGTAATTTTATCACCACTGGAAGGAAAAGGTCTTGCAAAAAGAAAAAGAATGCTTTGCATACATCTCAATCTTTTGGTATGCATAAGTATACACTTATATAGCATTACACTTCTTTTAAAATCTGCACCTTTATTTTTTAAGCTCTCTACCTCATCAGCATGGATATGCCAAAGCAGAAATAAAGACGAGACTTAAAGAAATCTCTAATTTACAATGTGTTAATGGAAAGAAAAAAGAAGGATGGTTTAGAGGAAAACAGCATTAGAAGATATCGCATGCCATAATACACAGAATTCTCTCCTCCCTGGACATACAAAGTGGCTACACTAGTATGAAACAGCAGGATTACTAATAACTTTGGGAAATTATAGTGGAAAAAAATAATAGGAGATCAGTTAATCAACACTGATATATGAAAAAATATATCATGCACCAGTAGGTCAACAGCCATTAATTAGACACCATTGTTGCAGAATTCCTATTAGGGCTCTTGGCATGTTTTTGATGTAGTGCAAATGATGAAAGCAAGAGGGAAGGAGAGTCAGCACACTGCAGGGGCCAACACAGTGAGCTCACCCTAGGGACAGGAAGGGGACAATGCTTTCAAGGACAAAATGCAATGGCAGCAAAATCACCTTTGACAGAGGTGGGAAGCAGTCAATACAAAAGCCACTTCCTTCCTTTCTTCCTGTCACATATCCTCCTGGATCATAGCAAGCCAACAGACCTCCACCTTCCTGACTCTTGGGATCTGGTCAAAGATGAAGCTGTTCAAAAAGTACCGTATTCAGCTGCAGGCACAAATTACTTGAGAATCCTTTCCTATAGTTATAAATTGCTGACTTCGGCCAAGAATCCCTGACAAGTGAGGAGTGGTAAAATTTTAGCTCTTGTTAACAGAGAATTACACTGTAAATTGGTTAAATTATGTCCTTTGGTAGCAGCAGAAAGGAATTCAGCCTCAGCAAGATCAGTCTCCTCTGGAATGAATGAAGAGCGACCCTTCTGTCTGCCTGTTTCTCTTACCCGTGAACCATGCTGCTAGTGCCTATGGATGTGGTGCAACTGTCTACAGCAGGTCCTTAGGAAATCAGCGTGCTCACACAAGTGACAGTAGCAAGTGTCATTAATTTATGAGTCTAGGCAAAATACGTAAGCGTTTCTAAGGGACTACTGCTAAGAGACTCAGAAAGTGGCATTAGTGTAGCTGCCACTGACCTTCCTGCTGTAAGATAAAATACTGAACTCATAGGCCTAAAAGGGTCTAAGTTTTCACTACAAGCAAGGAATATATTGTGAGTTTCCCATGCGAACACCCATCTTCCAACTTAATCCATTAAATGAGAAATTTCTACATAATGAGTGAACCGGTTCAATTAAGCTTCAATCTTGCATGCATACAAACGCTTCATTTTGCAGTCACATAGTCCCCCAGCTGCAGTTATTATCACAAATGAAGATGTGCACTGGCGCACAGAGGTTTTAGCTAGTTCTTCTAGGTTCCCGTTTGTTCACAAGTGATACTGAATGCAGTAGAAATACTGAATCACAGTGGCAGCATTGAGACATATACATTAAATCTGCCATAACTGGCAGCCTCTGCTGAGCCATACTTTGCTCCTTATAGAATAATATTCTGTAGATTAGCACTAAAATGATATATTCCTATTTTGTACTCATTTTATGATAGAGCCTGAAGGCTCTAACCAAGAAAAAACCCTAGTTAGCTTAGATTCTGTGCAAAAATAACACACCGTACTCTTACCACGACCAGCTCTCTCGTGAGGCTGAGATGGAAACACAACAAATAGATGCAACAATAAGGAGGTGCCGCAATGGGTGTTTTAAGCCACTTAAAGAATCACCATCAAAGACTTTTGCAAAAGTTATTTTAAAATGAATTTGTAAAAGTGCAGCTTAACGAACTTGGATGTCAAGGTTCACTCTATTAGTTGCTACTTGGGAGAAATACATAAAGGGAAATCGACTTGTGGTTGGGCTGGAATGGTTTTTACACAGAAGCTGGGAGTGAAAGGGGCAAGGGAGGCCCTCATGTTAAGTCAGGAGGTTCAGAATGGGCACTCTTGCTCTCTAAACTCCTTCTCAGAGAGGAGTCCAGGTGTGGCTAGATCCAGTCTTAGTCCCAGGCTTGGTCAAAGGTTTATACCTGAGAAAATTAGGGTGCAGGGATTTCAAAGATAATGATTTAACATGTCATTGTGGGTCCTGTATAACTTCAAGGTAGCAGCAGTTTAAAATTCATTAACACTTATGATAAATCGTAAGATGAGGCCATGTGATTATATAGCGATGCTTAAGCAGTCAATAATCAGTTATAATTAATACAATGATTTAGATAAGGAATCAACAAAGTTCCCTAAGCAAATTGTACGCACACACACATAAAGATACAGAGGTTAACCTATGATTGCCATGTTCCCCTTTCTGCAGATTACAGTAAATTTTGGTACCAAATGAGCTTTAGGATTTTATGAAATCCAGTTACAGTGAATGACTCACGTCTCCCTTCACCAGCTTTTACAAACAGATGGTCTTCCCTTTCATCGGCCTTTGCAGGACGGTCTTTCCCTTCCCCAGCTTTACCAGTGGATAGGCAGTCTGGCCCGAGAGGCAGCCCAGCTCAGTGGGCAATGCTGAGACACAGCCCACTGCGACCCCAGAGAGCTCCAAGGGGCCTCACTTAGGATCGGTATTTACAGGGTTGCAAGATGATGAACCTTGGTCAGCACATTTTTTCATTGCGGCCATTATTCTTGCCAGGGAATCTCGGCGCTTTTCAAAGTGGGCTATGATCTAGGCAGGAGGATTTTTGGTACATGTCCCAGGCAATCAGATATTGCAAGTGAGGTTAGGGAGTGTCCAATCATTCCGACTCACCATACTTGTACCCAGGATGGGAAGGTACTAGGCTGCTTCAACTCACTGCCTGGTTGATCAAGGTCAGAAAGCACCAAGTTGTCCCAGCCCCCTCCATTTTGTAATTAAACAGGAACACAGTGGCTGGTGCCAACATTGCAATGTGGCCTGAGGTGGGGGTGTCTGCACCACCACAGCAGGATGGGAAAGATGGGGTAAGAGTATCACCAAGTTTTTGGTTATTTAAAAGGATGATATGCACAACTGTGTGGTGACAAATAAGCAAAGCTATCAATCAGTGACATCCATCCATTAACGCTCTTTCATATGATTTTTGCATTGATATTGGGAAACTCTTCAACACAAGAGTATTTTTTCCTTTGTGTGCAACAGCACCTCAGACCATGGCAATCTTTGACAGTTTAAAAACTAAACTCCTCCAGTTTATTGTAGGAATGAGTATGAAGATGACCTTTAGGCAGGCTCTGAGCAGAAAGAATTAGAAGAGTGTTAAAAGCAGTTGGTTTATACATGGCTACGTTCTCACTCAACCTGTTGAACAAATGAAACAGAGAGTTTAAAAACAATTTTTTTTAAAAAGAAGCACTTACGTGGTGCATATTCACCCCTTTCTACTGATGGCTGAGTGCCCTTGCAGCATGGCGAGGCCCCCAGGGACATCACAGAAACTGGAACTGAAGCATCCTGCTCAGGAAGCAGAGAGACAAAACCAGAAAAGTTGTGAAATAGCTGGCAGCAGCTCCACTGGGGAAGGGTGGGACTCAAAAGCACGGGAATATTTTCAGATGAAAACTGAGAATTTTTTTTAATCTAAGCTTTACTTGTAATTAAAAAAACCCCAACTTCCTCCACAGCAACATATCTAAGCAGAAAAGAACAAAGAACAGAGTAGTTTTGAAGATAGGGATATAGAAAGCTGGTTAAAAAAAATTAATATTCTAGGAATCAGCTTTTGGCAATTCAGCAATATTTTATGTTTATTGACATTTATGGTATGTTTTACATTTACAACTAAATTAATTGCACATGAATTAACGTATCAAGAATAAAATGACTATGCAAAAGGCAACTTATAGACATAAACAGAAAGGTGGGAAGATGCTTGATTTTTTCCAAGGACCTTGTATGATCTGCTTTCCCCCAGCTAAGTCCATGTTGCCAATGCCTGGACTTGGGATCTGAGGTGCCTCTCCCTACCCACGCAGATGCACCTCTGCCCGGAGCCCAGCAGCCAGGCTGCAGTTCAGCTCCTGGCAAACTAAGCTGTGCCATTTTATCATTGCCAATTAACTTTTTTTTTTTTGTGAGCAATGTTACCAGACTCACCAGACTCCGTACTTGCAGAATTTCTCAGGAATATGTGGTTAGCTTTCTCACCGCTCTCTTGCAGAGCTCCTGTTTCCAGCTGCAAAGCCTTATGTCCAGGCTGGAGTGTAAGTGGGGCTCTCAGTCCCAGGAGCGGGTAGAAGGACTCCTGTACGCGTCCCATCTCCCTCATATGCTTTGCAGCTGATGGCAACCTTACAACACTTTGGAAGTTGGCTTGTTAAAAAAAATGAAGGCATCAAAATGAATGTTTCTTCCTGGTAATAACCTTGTCATGCTTTTCTTTACGGGATGAGCTTTAGAAAAGTGGGATTTTTGCATCATTAATGCTTTTATTATCTTTTATTTATGATGTCTGAAGAAGGTCCCTTTTTGTTCTACAAACTCTACAATAAATATATGCCAAACGCAGACACATCTGACAGCATTCATTTTTTAATTCTCCCTGTCAAGCACAACAGATACGGGGTAAGATACAACCGTAGAATCCTATTAGTCTCATTGCAATGGATTGTCTTTGGAATAACGCATCGCTCTGTACCCAGCCAAGGCTAGCAGGAGGCTGAGGCTTATGCATTTTGTGACGCTGCTGTGAGATCTACCAGCTGTGGGTGGATCCAAGCTTCTTGTCTCACTCCCTTCCTAGACACTTTTACTGGTTTTATTAGACAAAGCATCCCTTGTTACAACAGTGCTGATTTCCTAGTCTTTTCAGCAAGTTTATCAGTTCATCTGCTGTATGTGTGACCTGATGAGCAAACGTGGTCTTGTATTTGGTCTACACTGCTCCCTCATCCATCTACACCTAAGCATACCCAAATATTTCTATGAAAGAAAAACATGGAAAAAAACAGCAGTGGCCAACTTTGTCAATGAGTTTAAAGTGTCTCATAAAAATTGCTCTGTAACATTCTCAGGTTCTGCACAAGATTGAGGTTGTGGTGATGCTGGGTTAGTACTTTCATCTACTGTATCAAAATCACCTACTTTCTGCCTTGATAAAAAGCAAGCAGTAAGAAAGCATCATTTTCCCACAACTGGATAAAAGAAAAGTATGTGAGGGATCAAAAGCAGAACTAATCCCTACTATATTAGGAACATACATATTTGTTGTTAAAAGTAATTTAACTAATGGAATGGCTCAAAACTGGAAGTTGCTCTATCCTTCACCTTACCCACACCAAATTTCACTCCAGCTATCATCTGATTGGTAAACACAACATAAAAGTGATGTCAGTGATTAAAAAAGTATGTATCTCTTGGGGCAGCGGGTTTTAAAGCAAATGTGTACCATTAATCTAATACTTGACATGAGCCGTACATTACGTGCCAAATGTCAGCAGGTTGCTTTCCGTTCTCACTAAACCAGGGAGTTGAACAGTTCACCGGCCAGTGAGAGCAGCGTGGTGCTGGAACACAGATGCTGGGTGGAAGGGTGTTTTCCTCCCCTACCCCACACATAAGTATCGGAGGAGGGAGGGTAGCACTGCCCTTCCACATTCGATAGTCAGGCACAAAAAGGTCTGGGCCCTTGGCAACTACCAAAAAGGCATCGGGAACAACAAAATTATGGCCAGATTGCCCCTTTCGAGCTAAGCCACAGACTGAACTCTAGCGACATCAAGTCTGAATTATCTAACCTCAGCAACATTGCTCAGGGGTGAAGTCAGACAAAACAAAGCTTTACCAGACCCTGAAAGACAAGAATTTTAATTATATTTGCACAGAGAACATTTAAAACATTTTTTAAAGCAGGTTTTTGCCTTACACGTGGCGGTCCAGGCCTATTTACTACAGAGATACTGAGAAGGCCACTATTCGCCGTACTCCAGCACTGCAGCTGTTCCAAGCTGCAGCTTGAACCCCTTCCTATCACACCAACCACGCACGGGGTCGCTTGCTCAGAGCAACCGAATCAAGCACGTGCCTGTTTCTATTTAACTATGTGAAATATTGTTGAAACTTCGGGTCTGACCCCGAGATGAACTGGGAAGCCCTCAGCTTCACCCCTCAGTGCACGCCTTGGTGCAAAGGTCATTTGAAAGCCCGCTTTCATACTCTCAGCTCACACCAAGCTCAATTCCTTAACATGGGCATGTAAAAGTCGGTTGCACCTTATCGGAACCAGAACATGACAGCAGAACGAGCTGGGAGTCAAGTGTCACACCGTGGCGCGAACACACACGCAGCCAGAACTGGAACGGGGA